>NC_051219.1:34777913-34830413 GCF_015220715.1 Pygocentrus nattereri | reverse complement strand
ACAGTGTGCATGGTGGAAATTCCCTTCTTATGACATTACTGTATGGTGACCGGTCTCGTGGCCAACTGTGTGATCAACATTAAGCCGACCACGTGCTGACTAACAAGAGCAATACAAAAATGTTATGTTTTGCTGATTTTGCTGTTTTTTTTTTTTTTTTGTTCTAACCACAATGTGGTTCCAGTTACCATTTCTTTCACTCGATATCCTTGCAAAAGAATCCAAAGAATTAAAAGTTACACATTTTCCCCATATATGTCCACACAAACTTTATACGGTCCTGAAAGTGCTCCATCTGACCTCTAATTTCATATTTATTTCTCAAGCCTTAGAAAAACTAGCTGTGTTAAAACACAACATGAAAAGCGTATTCTTGAGTTTACAATTAAAATCTACCCTCTACACCTTTTGCATGGAAATATTTCATTAAAAATTGCTTACACCATTTAAAAGATACAAAAAAAATGTAAAAAAAAAAAAAGAAAATGTGAATGTAAGTGATTTATGTAAAAGGAAATTTACTGCATCTGTCTGACCTTCAACCAGATATTTTTCACAAAGTTCTTACTTTAGATTCTGAAGAGCTTTGACAAGCTGAGTTTTCTGGTCTGGAGACATTCGTGCATATACAGTGCCTCGCATCAGAATCTGCAGCATAAACATCATAATCAGTTAGCTAATATTTGGAAAACCAAAAGATATGAGAATGAATGGTCAATATTCTATGAGTGTCTCATCTTGTAACTCACCTTGGGTAGGTACTCGGGAAAATGATCACAGAGTACTGCAAAGGACTTTCCATTTATAGCCAAATGATACTTAAGACTGTTCTGGTAGAGGCCCTAAAGAAGAGAAACAAAACCTTCAGTTCAGTTCACATGCTGCAATTTTGCATTTTGTTCAAAATATAAGATATACTTTGCAGGGCTGTCAGAGCTAACACGTCAATAACACATTAAATAGCAATAAGTTAACACCACTACTTTTTTTTAAAGCATTAATACTGTTCAATGTTTCTCAGACCCTCCATCACCTGTTGTCACATTTGCTGAAAATCAGCTGCTCACTTGATCTATATTACTATTACAGAATTTGATTGTAGATTGTATTCAAATCTATGGATAAATCAATAAGCAGCAAACTAACAATACTAGTGGAGCACTAACCAGATCAAATTATTGAATTACTAAAAGTAATAAATAAAAATAATTAACATTTTTTTTTACATTTTAACAAAATGTACTGGAAAAAAATATCTTTTTTTATAGTCACCTTTGAACAAAGTCAAAGACAAACGTGATTGATCACAATGCCTTGCATTAATGTAGTTAATCACAATTATTTTAAAAGGGCTCATATCCTACATCTTCATTTTATTTTCCCTCCTCAATGTCCACTTACAACATTTTTATGGTTTTATGTGCCAAAACACTCAGCATTCATTTTTACATAACCATTTTCCAACCTCTCATTATCCTTTGGAATTTTCATTACTGTGCCTTTAAGACTGATATTTGTAAATAAGCTGTGTTCTGACTGGCAACCCAGTATTTTGCCTTATTAAACTCAGTATGAGTGGGTGGTGCTAAACTGCTGTTGGCTGAATAGGTGGGTATATGTAAATGTTTTTGTGACATCACCAAAATAGCTAATTCAAAACAAGATGTTTTGCAGCTTAGTTTCCATATATAAACTACACAGACTGGGGCGTTAATGTTACGTTTTAAAGTTTTAAACACAAGTACTATATCAAGCTAATCAATAAAAATTTTTCCCCCATGATATGGGCCCTTTAATCATTTGCCAATTCTAATACCTTATCACATGTGATAATGGCATTTTCCTCTAAATTTAATCTGTAAAGTAAATCAAGCCTGTATAAAAACCTGCTCCAGAATATCCATGGTCTCTTGTGTGCTGACTGTGCCAGTGCCACCTTCACCTTGATGAAACCGTAACGATGCCATGGAGTTGACAGTAGGGGGTGATGCATGAACAAAAAAAACTTGCTCATGTGGCAACACCATTCTACACGCATGTGCTACATTCAGAGCAGTGAGGATGTTATCACCTGACAGAAAGGGAAGTGAAAAAGAAAAGATCTGTTTTAAGCAGTGGGACACATGACATGTCTTGCTTTTGCTTTTGCACGTGTGGGGAAAAAAAAACAAAGCAAAAAGAGCCTCTGTACTGAGATCCTCTAGTTAAACAGCACCTATAGATATTAACAAGCTATTAAAAGGTTGGCATTGTATGGCAGTTAATATACCAGTGACCATGACGGGCCGGATTTGAGCTTGTCTCAAAGTACTGATGACTCCTGGACTTTCAGGCTTCACCTGGTTCTTCATCACCAACAGGCCGAGAAACCGCATCTCTGTCTCTATGTCTTCCCTACCAACATGGATTTACACCGTTAGTCCAAAAGCAATAATATATGCACTCGGTCACTAGTTTATCTTTAGATTGTATGAACATTTGATGGCAAACAAATGAAATGCATTTTTACATTTTAAGGTTAGTATTTTATTTCTTCTTTTTACGACAGTGATATTACACACACAGTTTAACTGCAAACTATCAAAAAAAAAAAAAAAGTACTGACCTTTCAAGACTGCTCAAGTCAGTTTGTGCATCAAGTTCCCTGTAAGCGAGTGCTAGGACCCTGAAGCCCTCACTCGCAAACTCCCGCAGAGTGTTAGTAAACTGAGAAGGCACTGCCAAGCACAAAAGAAAGGTAAAAATAAACCACACACACACACACACACACACACTGAACAAAACCCGTATTATGCCTTTTGCTTCATTGCGCAGAAGAGAGAATATCAGCTATTTTACAGAAAAGTACTAACAAACTGGTGGGAGTAACCATTTCTGGAACAGTCGTCCTTACCACTTTCTTTTACACAGTAGCTGGCCACCATCTCTGGTGACCCTTTGAGGAAACAGCAAGCTGAGCCTCCCCCTGGACCCACTGTCACCACACTCATCCTCTGCAGGGTGGAGGAGAAAGGGAACCGCCGCACTATCGCTACTGGCTGACTGATGGACTGACAACAAAAGAGGAACAAAGTAAGTTAAATCAAGGGCAAATTTTCTCTGTGTGTAAAGTAGAGCTGAACAACACATCATACTGTCACGATCAGACCAAAAACTAAAAAGATGTTTAAAAGTTTACATTTCCTACTTCTCCTACAAGTAGACAATTTCAGAAACCCCGTTTTTGTCCCTGTTTACACCTGGTCATTTCACACATTGAGTAAGAGGATTAAATTCAGATAGGGATTATCCACATACAAATGCAGGTGTAGAAGCAACCAAAACACATTTAAATCTGATTACTTAAACCACTTCGAGAAGACACATTTTAGCAAGATGTTATAAATGTTCATCAGACTTTCCAAGCTACATTTGACAACAAAAACCCCTCCCAAAGCTTTAATGGTGCCAAAACACCTCCTGGACTGCCACCACTAAACAGAGGCATCGCAGTTTCTTTAATGCAGTTCGTTATGAGTTTTCCCTCTGAGTTTATTTCAGCGTCCTACCTCAAACAGCCTGAGGTAGCTAAATTAAAACTTTAGTTTGGTCATCCTTCACTTCAGTCTCTGCAGAGCTCTGCAATATGCAAATGAGCACTCTAACCAGTCACAAAACTGGGTATAGTGTTCTATAAACATCCTGACCAATCACAGATCTTCCTTGCTGAGTGTTCTGTTGTCATTTAGATAAATGAAGGCATTCATGTGATTCATTTCAGTAAAAAGCCAGTCTTTAACCATGTCACAAGAAAGGGTCTCACAAGTGTGTTTCTATAGATCACAAGGCACTTCCCAGTAGAATATGTGAAATATGAGCACGATAGCGTGTCTATTGTGTAGCCCTGGTGTGAACTAAAAATATTTTTAGAGAAGACATAATACCACTTCTTCTTTTCTGGCAGTACTATTAAAACCCATAGCAACAGTTGATACTGATACTGAATCCAATCATTTGTCTTTGAAATGATCCATTTTAAATTGAGAACTACAGTTAAGCTTATCTAAAAGCTGTTGATGATGCTGAAAATACTAACACTTTACTGTCCCACAACTACAAAGCTAACATCTCACAATCAGATTCACTGCATTCCTTCCCCTTCCAAAATATACAATCCAACACTTTCTGCTGATAAGCCTCCTCAACTTGGCGCCAAATATAATTAACAGATCTCATACATAAGACCAAGTTCACAAAGTACATTGATTTACCATATTCTCATGACATCTAATGGTTTATATGCAATAACACAATAACAATATTATCATCAGGAATTACATATATGGGCATTTGGTAGTACACAAAGATAATTAACATTCATTAAAAAAAAGCACTTAATGAACATTAATCTAGCACAAAAAAGTCTTATAAAAAAAGTCTCATTTCTGTATTGCATAGGTACCAGCACTGCTTGTTTCTGCCAGTATTTTGGCTCTAAGCCTATTGTGCGTTTTGAACTCTTACACTATGGCTAAGGATAAATTCTCGAAATGACAACAAAACACTTTTATATGCTGCTCTGACAATGTTGTCTAATAAATGCTGTACATGTAAACATAAAGTAACCGCTGCTGGCAGAGGAGGAACAAAGACAAGGCAGTTTTCAAACTGACATTTCAATTTTATCATGTCATTTCCTTTTTTTTCCCCTCTCATCCATGGCATACTTACTATACCCTCCGGCTGAAACTCAGCAGCAAGCGGCCTCATCACCGCTAGTATCCTGTGGGTTCCAAACTCTGTGCTCACTCCCGTTTCATTAGTAGGCTCCTGCAGAACCTACCATTTCAAAGAAAGACCACAACATATATTCAGTTTCAAGTCTGTGTATTCTTTGTTTCATGTCTTTCAATTAAGTAACATACCACAGTAATACATGATTTTATTCAATGATCCTATTTATCCTCTCCCGTGTAAGCATAGCCAAAACATTAAGTGAAAAACAGAGCTTTGTGCCAAATATGCAAACAAACAAGGCAAACACTGTCCAGTAAATATTTGTACATGAAACAGATGAAAAATAAAAATGTGTTGTAGACTGTGGCCCATACCCATCCTGTGGACTCGATCATTTTGAGCTCTAGTGGGTCTCCAATGGGCTGACCCTCAAGCAAGGCTACAGAGTGGCAGGAGGCCAAGCCCGACAGCATGGGGCCATCTGGCAAAAGACGGGGGTCTGGGACGAGCTCATCAAATCCTGACCCATTCACCACCTTCACCCCCCATACATCCAGACCCTCCTCAGTCAGAGTACCTGTCTGAAGAGAGAGACACAGCATGTAAACTAAAAATTTATGCGCTGTTTATTAATTAAAATAATTTATGTGCTGTTTATTAATTTTGTGCAGACTCACACTGTTTGTATAAAAATGGTCTGAATTATATTTTATTAATTTCATCCTTCAATGGTGGCCAAATTACAGGCTTCACCAGACACGTCATCCTTGTCTGGCAGAGCCTATAATCAATTAGCTTAATCTAACAACATGGTTTAAATATTTGTAGTGGTTTAAAAAAACTATATACCAGGTGTTGTCGGATAAGCACTGACCATTTATATGAGCTTAAGCCTGTATAATTAACTTCTCCATTGTGTTTTCCTTAGCACTCTCAACCATCAATTAAGGCTACTACAGGTAGCTTAGCCTAGATAACTTTTTTCCAGATTCTTTTCATTTAATTTCCAGTCAAAATGGTTATTAAGTACAAGTTATTCATTTTTCAGAGTCAGAAGAAAAGAGAAAACATTCAGAAGACTCAATAACTAAAAAAACCCCAACTCAACAGATTTGGGATGGTAGTTTAAATGCTAATAAAAATGAAAAGCACTGATTAGTAAATTTGATTTTAAATTCAAAACAATAGAATTAATTAGAATTATTGTTGTATACATATGCTCATTCCTAATTTGATACCTGCAACAAGTTCCAGACAGGGCAGGAGCTCATTTACCACTTTTCATCTTTTCATTTAGCAGCACTTCATGAATGTTTCTGGACTGAAGACACAAACTGACACAAATCTGAAAGTGTCTTTTTTTTTTTTTTTTAATTTAATTTTTGCTATTCTTCTTTTCAGCTGTGCAACAGTACCAGGCCTTCACTTTCAAATTCTGAACTTAATAAGGAATGGGGTTTCAATGCGAGGCAGTTCTGGACTGCAGGCAGGCCAGTCTACCACCAACTCTTTGATTACGCAGCCATGCTGCTGTAACATGTGCAGAATGTGGCTAGGTGTTTTTTTTTTTTTTCAACTTGTTGCAGAGTATATATTTACAACAATCTTAGACCCCCAGTCTTAGAAGTTGGTTGCATTTCCTGATTCTCACAATTCAATAACTCCCAAACATATTCAGTGACTTTGAGGTCTGGGCTCAGAGGTGGCAAGCTCATTGTTCTGAGGACACCAGCAGCTTTTTTTAAATAGACAAAAACAAGTGTAATCCTTTTACATTAAATTACCTTTTTTGTACATCTTAATATTTTTTAAAGCCCCCCCCCAACTTGTTCTCCTTTGACTTTCTTCTTTCTTATGCAAGTGTACCATCTTATATCTAATTTCCTCAGAAATATCCTGCTGCTTCTATGAAATGAATAACTTGTACTTTACGGCTATTTGACTGGAAATTAAATAAAATGAGAGGAGATCTCTGGGGAGAGCCTAATCACTGGATCTCTTGTTTGAAAATGCAATGCATTTTCATACTCTTTACATGAAGCCTGATAAAAGCTTTTTAAAATGAATAATACTGTCATCTTAACCAAAGGCACCTGAGGGGTAATTCTATCATGGTCACGTGACGAACCAGAATAGCCAGTACAAGGAAAAGTGCCATGGACCCCACCCAATGTTTTTGTTAAGCAATATATTAGGTGAGGTTGTTCTACACATTTGGTCTGTTAGTTTACCCATTACAGGGAAAACAGACCAACCATTTAAATATGTTTATTCATTCAAATTGGTCTATTTATGCATGCAATCTGCTATGTGTACATCACAAGGTGCCCATCCTAGTGTTCTGCCCTCACCTTGTCAAAGCAGAAGAGGGAGATCTTTCCGGAGATGTTTATGCGAGGGGGGCTTATGCAGAACACTCCTTTTTTCTTGAGCCGGTTTTGGGCATAGATAGTGCCAGTTGTTATAGCAGCAGGGAGAGCAGGTGGCACCACAATGGTCACAATATCCAGAGATCGGATAACGAGCTCTGCCCAGGGGGTCTGATGTCAAAAATGAAGTTGGACACGATAAAAAGGACAAAGACTAAATGTGTACAGTACTATAAACACCAAAGTACTGAAAATAATCATGGATCATTACTGCAGTGATTACAGAGTAATGGAAATGACTATAGTGTAGCATTTAACATCTCAGCATTCATGGCAATATATCTTGATAATGTATTAGCTAGATCTACATTCACTGGCCACTTCATTAGGTACAGCAAACTTGTATTCACACTCACAGTCCATTTTATCAAGCCCACTTGCACTTAGTAGTTCCACAATTGGAAAAGTTTTATTCCAAAATATTAATATGTAACAATTTTGGATAAAACAAGTGTTTGAAAAGAACAATAGCTAATGTATAATGAATAAACACATTTGTATTTCTCTAATAAAGGTAGTATAATTCACAATATAGCCCACTGTCAGTGTATATCATGAAAAGACAAAAATAAATAGATTAATTAAAATAAAAAAAAAATAAAAAAAACAAACAAACAAACAAACAAACAAAAAAACTGCAATATGACACATTGTAGCTTTCTTCTTCTTTTTTTGGTCTTTTGGTCCCTTCCATTACAGATTGATGTCCATCTGTTTCTTTGCATAATTTATTAGCCTTTTTTACCCTGTTCAGCAAAGGTCATGACTGTTTTGTGGGCATCATCCTGTAATCACCAATGAAGGACTAGAGGATGACCAACAAAAACTGGGCAGTAACAGATGAGCTACAGTCTCTGACTTGAAATCTACAAAGTGGAACTAAAAATGTAGGTCTACTATTATTATTATTATTATTATTATTATTATTATTATTACCATCATCATCAAGTGACCCTTATAAGTCCATGCAGTGAAACACCACATACACACAGTGAGCACACTTGCCCAGAGCGGTGGGCAGCCCTATCCGCAGCGCCCAGGAAGCAGTTGGGGATTAGGTGCCTTGCTCAAGGGCACGTCAGTCATGTCATTTGCACAACATATCAGGATATTTATGCATTGAAATGCTTGTGGTGAGGCTCAGATAAAATCACTCTACAGTAAGTAAATAAGTAAAAGTCAAATATAAAAAAACTAATTGAAATATATTAAATATACACAAAATATAGAGAAAATATACACAAAACAGAGGAAGATACACAAAACATATAGACAATGTACATTTTAAAGTGGCTTAAGTGACTCAGTGTTAGTGTTCTTTAAAGTGACGTAGTGTTAAAGTGTTATTGTCCATAGCAGAGATGATATGATATAATAATAATACTGACCGAGTGACTGACTGAAAGGGGAGTTGGGGAAGGACCCACAGCTTTACGTGCTGTCGGCTCTGGGGATCAAACTGGCGACCTTCTGGTGGACAGTGAGTGGACATAGTGTTTAAAAACTCCAGCAGCACTGCTGTGTCTGATCCACTCGTAGCAGCACAACACACATTAACACACGTCAGTGTCACTGAAGTGCTGGGAATGACCCACCACCCAAATAACGCCGGTTTTGTGGTGGTCCTGTGGGGGTCTTAACAATGAATAGGGTGAAGGAAGGCTAACAAACTATGCAGGAAAACTGACAGATGTACTATACTCTATAAGTGTAGCGCTACAAAGTGCACTTATTTAGGGAGTTTACCTGATAAAACTGACAATGAGTGTAGATACAAGATAGGTAATAATAACGTAACCAGTGAATGTATGTTTTTACACTTTAAGGACAAATGCAGAATATTTGGTCTTACTTACATTGCTCTTATACAGCATTACTACACTGTAAATTGTGCCAATCAATGCTGCAACACAAGGACATTCATTGAATTAGTGTCATAAGGTCATATATTAATGTTTGTTATACCTTAACCACACAAGATATACATGATAATCAACAGTCAAAAAGCATTTCATATGTTTACCCAGGACTCCTAAGAATAGTAGAAACTTCATGGCATCCTTATAGAAGCGGAAGTTGAGTGGTTGTGGGTAAAGAATGGAGCTCACAAGGTCCCCTTTAGCGGTGAAAAACCCTGAGGAACAGAAACAGAATGTTTTCAGCAGGACTGCTGTAAAACAGAAATGCATGCACATTGTAAAAGGAAGCCACAAGAAACTTCTAATCACAGCACATTTCTGAAAAACAAGCCCACTTTCAGTTTAGGTTAGTGGAAGGATATGCTGATAGCATTTCCTTTTAGCATTACCTGTGCGTGCAACAACAGCTATAGCCCCCTTCCCTCCAGGGCAACCCCCTTTGGCCTGGATGATATGTGTACCACAGAACAGTGTGTGTCTGCGCTGAGATTCAGGGGTGTACGCCCCACCAGAGAAAGGCAATGGGGTCTTCATCACAGGTACGCTCTCACCTGACAGTCAGCAGAAAGTGGAAAGAGGCCCCATGAAAGGTGCAAATAGAATTGCGTTATATTATTCTCACACAGGTGTCTCTAATAAAGTGAGCTATTACCATAAAATCAAAATGTACAGTCAAACTACTAACACTGCAGAATATTTTACACATCCAATCCATCCTTGGACAGTGTTCCTGTCCTGTCATGCTTGATATGCTTTTTAGTTTAATCTGTACTGCCAAAAGTGATTCTTAAAAATCTATTTCCTAGTTGCAACAACAAGAGATCTAACTAGCTTAGATCACAGCTTAAACTACAACTTACACTTTCATTTAGATTCTAACAATACATTTTTTTGTCTTCTCACCTGTCAGCATGCTTTCATTGACCATGCACTCCCCGGCCAGCAGGGCAGCATCGCATGGCAGCAGCAGACCTTCAGATGGAATCACCACACAGTCTCCTGGCACTAGATCCACTGAACTCACACACTCTTCCTCTAAATAGCACAAACCACACAAAACATGTAGACGCTAGAAAGAGTCCATCTGGTTTCCCTGATTCCAAAACAGCTGAGACGCAAAATGTAAAATAAAAAAAATAAAAAAAATGTAATGATGTGAAAATCATTTTAACCCTATATTTTATTGAAAAAAAGCTCAAAGGCAACATACTAAATGTTGAAACTTGGACATGTTGTGTTTTTGAAAAATATATGCCCATTTTGAATCTGATGCTAGGAACATGTTTCCAAAACTTGGGACAGGGCAACAAAAGACTGGTAGGTCGGTGTAGTGGTTAACTACCAGCAGGTCAGTAACATAAGGGGCTGAGTATTTTAGAAGATGGGGAGGAGTTCACTGCTTTGTGAAAGACTAATAGTGCAGCAATTCAAGGACAAGGTTTCACAACATAAGTTAGCAAAAAACTTGTGGATCATCTACAGTATATAACATCAGTAAAAGATTCAGAGAATCCAAAGAAACCTGTTTGCAAGGGACAAGGCCGAAACTATTGGGTGGCTATCTGAAAAACAATTGTTTGTGAACACAGTTCATTACTGCAGCCATAAATGCGAGTTAAAACTCTACGGTGCAAAGAAGAAACCACATTCTTTTTGGAAATCATGGACCCTGCATCCTCCATGCTAAAGACCATCCAGCTAGCAGCCGTGATGTATGGGGATGCATTAGAGAACAAGGCTTTGGGTGACTTGCACATCTGTGAAGGCCCCATTAATGCTGAATGATATATACATCCAGTCCTTTTCAGGCAAGGCCTTCCTCATATCAGCAAGACAATGCCAAACCACATTTTGTTCAAAGTACAGAACCATGGCACTGTAGTAAAAGAGTCCATGTGCTAAACTGGCCTGCTTGCACCCACTGAAAACATGAACCCTTTAAAGCATCCCTCCCGAAAAATGACACAGAATGTGTCTATTGAGTAAGCTGACTTTTTTTTTTTTTACTATCTGGTTTAATTTAGTAAATTTTAGTATTACAGCTTTTTATCGTTATAATAAACCTCACCTCCAGTAGCTCTGCGTACAGTCACATTCACTATCAGCTGGGCCATGCGGCGGAGGGTGGTGCTTTGCTGTAGATTCACACAAAAAATAAAGTTCTTGATAAATAAGACCACTGACAAAAGACCAATTTGATAAGCGAATTTAATCATGAATATATGAAGAATCCATATGAAACCAAGAATATGACAACATTCACTTGCGCTCCTGATTTCATACATAGCGTATTATATTTTTTCACTAATGTCCACTTATAGATATTTGCTAGCATTTATGAACCAGAATTTTTCACTTTTCATGCTTATATGATCAATTTCCAACCTCTTTTACAATGAATGCATAAGAATTAAACAGACGATTATTTACTGTGCCTTTAAGACTGATGTATGTAAATGAGCTTTTTTTTGATTGGCCAGTACTATGCCTCACTCAAAAAGCATTCCGGGCAGAAACACTGCTTACAGCCTTGAAATAAATGGGCAGAGTTAAACGTCTGTAGGCTTGATAGATATGTAAATGTGTTGGTTTTTGTGGGATCCCAAAACCTGTTTTTGTAGCTTCAATACATGGACTAGTATATGACCAGTATTGTTCGAATTGCAAGTGATTCTTACATTCAGCTCTTATTTTAGAAAAAAAGTGAGAAAAATCTGGTTTTCCACGATACGGGTTTCGTTAAATTTTGGTAGACCTTTTACTTTTAGCAGTAGCAGCTAGTCTTTTACAGTATGCTGTACTTTTGTGGTAAAGAGATACAGACCATAACATTCACTTACCTTCCTGATTTCATACAGGGACACAGCGATGGATAGAAAAGATATGATAAGGATGCAAACGGCATAATAGTAGTATCTTTCGGACATCCACAGGATGATACTAAATACTTGAAACATGTAGAACGGGTTGAGGACCTGCATGAAAATCAGAGAATTTATGAAAAAAGTGTTAGTTCGTCAGACAGTGGAGGATGGTAGCACAAGTATCACTTTGAACATGCTCCCTAAAGAGCAGATAATCTACACGCCTTCTTTCAGAAAGCTGCAACCATGAAAATGAGCAAACCTTGATCAAATGGCTTTTTTTTTTTGTGTGGACATAAGATTAGGCAAAGTCAAGACAAAGTAATAAAGTACCTCTTCAAACAGCAACTGTGGGTAAGACTTAACAGGCACATCAATGATATTGTCCCCAAAGATCTGTCTCCTGGGGAAAGAAACAAGAGTAAGAAAGAAAAGCAGAAAGAATGTGGCAGTGCAAGTAAAAAAAATTACAGGAGTCTCATGTGGCAAACCTTGAGCTTTGTTCCGCTTGACTCATTCCCTGCTGAAAGCGATGCAAGTCAGCATAAGTCCAACCCTCACTGAGGATACTGGGAAGACAATAAATAACATTTTCACACTTCAATTTGCAAAGCAAACAGTTCAAAGAGAATCGTGTTGCTTCTTTTCAGCCATACCTAACCCTGCAGAAAGCCCCTTTTCTGGGCATCCATATGTATCGCATGCCCTCAAACACATAGTATCGCAGTACGGTTTTCTGGAGGAAAGAAACAGTTAGTAACAGAAAAGGAGGAAATGAGTAGAAAACGATGATGGGTTGCTTTTTGCTTTTGTAGACGTTTTACCTCTTCTTTGTGTAGCTGAACATCGTCCCTCCACTCATTCTCATCCACTTCCCCTTCTGCATACTCAAAACTGCAGAAGTAAAAACAGGTGTTAGTCTCTGGTTTCACACTTCTCTGTTTACACCACAACCAACTGGATGTTGCTCTGAGGGAAGATAAAAGGTGTTTTCAATTGGCATTGAATGGCCACGACATGTCTTTAAGTGAGTTTAGATGATAATCCTGTTTTCACCTGAATACTGCTTTGTCATTTTTGTAAATAACCATTTTTCCTTGTACTTTTTGTGACTTTATGTACCAAAAAGGGTATCATTAATTTTTACACGACCCATTTCCAACCTCTCTTTATCGCTTAGAATGAAACAGACTGTTTTGGTAACTGTCTTTAAGATTTACATATGTAAATTACCTCTGTTCTGATTGGCTGCCCTGTATTGTACTAGAAAAGTAGCCCAGGCTGAAGTACTCTTCATAATTTCAGCATGAATGGGTGGGGCTAAACTGCTGTGGGCTAAATAGGCAGTTATAGAGAACAGTGCAAAAGTCTTAGGCACCTTAGAAAACGGTTGAAAACTATTTATTTCAGCAGTCTGCGTTTTTGCTAATAAAAATGAAACATTATGCAACATTAGAATCCGAGGTCAGCAATAATAAATCAACAATAATCTTTTCTGGGCATATCGTGGACATTATCTGTACCTGAACACTGGCCAACTGCATGTTTTTTTTTTGTTTGTTTTTACACAGAAAGTAAAACTGCACCCGATTGTAATACGAGTGTTGTTCTGCGGTCATACATGATAACTGCTCAAATAGGTACCTTTTAAAATATAATTTACTTAGTTGCCCACAACTTTTGTACAGCACTGTATGTAAACGTGGCAGCTGCTGAGACATTAAACATTGTATTCACTGGGCCGGTTTTGCAGCTTAAGCTATATATGGACTCTATGAACTAGGCAATAAACACAATGTTTTGATTTTTTTTTTACATGTTGCATTTAAAAAGACTAACAAAATGTGGTTTTCCATGATATAGGACTCTTAATATTTGATCGAGCCTTTAGCTTTTATAATACATATTTTAAGTCTTTTACACTATGTATCTGCCAACTACATTACTGAGTGAAGGATGTGTCGAGTTCTTCTAAAAGATTTGCTCCAGCTCATACAGGCTTGGAGAGCGTATATCACTTGCTTTTCCAAACTGTGCCGCAAATTTCTTACTCAGGCCAAGGTCAGGACTTTGGCTGGGTCACTCTAGGACATTTTAATCTGGAAACCACTCCACTGCTTTGATGTTTTCCTGCAG
Organism: Pygocentrus nattereri; assembly: GCF_015220715.1. Classification (NCBI taxonomy): domain Eukaryota; kingdom Metazoa; phylum Chordata; class Actinopteri; order Characiformes; family Serrasalmidae; genus Pygocentrus; species Pygocentrus nattereri. The sequence goes on along the minus strand of NC_051219.1, from coordinate 34,816,349 downwards.
AGTGAATGAAGCTTTCTTGCAGTACTTTTTTTGTACTCTTCCTAGCAAGATTTCAGCTCCCCGCAGACAAGAAGCAATTCTGCAGCATGGTGCTTACTGAACGTTTTTGAGCACTGAACATCATTTGGTTTCTGTTATGCCAACTTCATTTATGTTTAGCCAACAAAAGCTGCATCTTGGTTGCATCTGACTACAAAAACGTTTTCCAACTGATATAGCTAGATCATTCATGCTAATGATGATTTTTTTTTTTTTTTTTTTTAGAAATAGGTTGTTTCGACCACCTCACAGGCGGGAAATTCATACCTCTCAATAATGCTGATTGGATGATTTTTACATTTGAAGACATGTTTGCATTTTGTAGGCGTTTCCTGCTCTATTTTCTTTGTAAACTCTATTTCTGTTCTTCTTTTTAGTCTCAACTTGAGGCATGGTTGCTTTCAAGCAGTGCTTTTTATCAATGTAAGGTTAGAACTAACATATGAAAGCAGCAAACGTCAGTCTTGGAGCTGAAAACTATTTAAAACATTATTAAAACTTTTTGAAGTAGTCATGCAAAAGATGCCACTCCTCATTTAATTTCCAGTCAAAACAGCCATTAGGTGCAAGTTATTCATTTTTTTTAGGAAATAGGAGATTACATATAAGACAATACACTTGCTTAAGTTTTGGAGTTCAGAAAAGTATTAAAATTTTTTTTTAAAAAAAATCTGAACCCTAACAACTTTGCAAGAGCTGGTAGACACCAAAACTGTCCCCATCAGATAAACAGCACTTAAAGCTTTTATCTTTGAGAGAGGAGAAAATCAAGCTGCTTCAGATCTGAAAAGTCCATACATGATTCTGTCCATCCTTCCACTGAGAGAAAACAATGCAAACTCAATACTGTGGGTCTGAAAGGATGTGTAGCTGACAAGGAGTTCTTAGTGAGAAAAGGAAATAGACAAAACTGAAAAAAATAAATCTACAAATCAAACAGATTCTGCTGTTCTTAGAACAAAGGACTGGCCACTCCAGAGTCCAGGCCTCAGCGTGACTCAATGTCTTTGGTTTTTCCTGGAATATGAAAAGACTATGAAATTAAGTTATAAGTCTTAATTTCGAAGGTGTAGATTTCTTTAAACAACTGAAAGCAAGTCTGTAATAAAGGCAAAAGATGGACACACTACATTCTGAAAATTGTGATATTATATGTAGCTATGGTTTGGAGACTGTGGCTCTGTCTAAAAGACAGGAGGCTGAGCTGGAGGTGGCGGAGATGAAGATGCTGAGATTTTCGTTTGGAGTGACAAGGATGGACAAGATTAGAAATGAGCAGATCAGAGGGACAGTGAAGGTGGAGCAGTTTGGAGATAAAGCCAGAGAGGCCAGGTTGAGATGGTTTGGACATGTGTTGAGGAGGAATAGTGGATATATTGGGCAAAGAATGTTGGAGATGGAGCTGCCGGGTAGAAGGAGAAGAGGTAGACCTCAGAGAAGGTTTATGGATGTAGTGAAGGTGGACATGGAGATGGCTGGTGTAAAAGTAGAGGAGGCAATGGATAGGGCAAGATGGAGGCAGATGATCCGCTGTGGCGACCCCTGAAGGGAGCAGCCGAAAGAAGAAGTGATATTATATGTAGTCTTTAAGACTTCTGTGTAATTCCCTGTTAAATATTTCTACTTCAATTAATTACTTGCACTTAATGGTTATTTTGTATGGAAATTAATGATGGGTGGTACACTATACTGTAGAAGCTGTTATCCAGCAAAAACTTCAAAAGATAGCCTTTTTGAAGTATAATCTAACCAAAAGTTAACTTGTCAAATTACCATCACTGAATCAAACCTTAGCCTGTGCTTTTGCAAGAAATGGCACACAAACTGAGAAAGCAATGAAGCAGTGCGATGCAGGGTACAGCAAAACGTTGCATAATTCTGGATAAAATAAGAATAAACTGATAATCTATTACACAGCCACTAAACACCTTTGGATTTCAATTTGGCCATTCATTTATAAAGCTTAAAAGGAGGTCACAGACTTTCACAGTACACTCAATTATTTCCAGGACCTTTGGATTTTCATGAGCGTGTAATCTACTCAAACCATCATGAATATAACTGTGGATTACGTGGATTACATATAAATCTGGTTCAATTCTATAAAATGCATATATATATATATATATATATATATATATATATATATATATAAAAAGCACTAAACCAGGCAAAATCCGCTGCATATACTGTGTACTATAAAATTACCATTAGAGAGGTTTTGGCATTATCTTTGGTGGATCTGTGTCATGTTATGAATTGCTACTGTCATATCTAAATAAGCTAAAAGCATGGTTATGCTTAGTATTGTGCCAATAATCATTGTTTATGAATGAGCAAATGTGTTATTGCATCGCTATTCACATTCAGTGTCACACTCAGTCTGCCAATGCTTTTTTATAGATGGCCCATTAATATTAAAAAGTAAAAATAAGCCACTAGGTGCACACAATATCTAGAGATTCTATATTCAGGCATCTGTCAGGATACACAAGAGTGTTTGAAAAACAGAAACATGGATGCTAGAGTGTGCATACACAATATACACATACACAAACTGACGAGCCAGGTCATTAGGTACACCTCTCCTTGTATCTACACTGTTTGTTTATTAGCTCTACTTTCTTCAAAGGAGCTCTTTGTGGTTCAGCAATTACAGACTGTAGTCCATTCGTTTCTCTGCATACTTTGTCAGCCCCCTTTACCCTGTTCCTTATTGGTCAGGACAACCACAGAGCAGATTTCAGTGGTGGATCATTTTCAGTAATTCAGTAATGCAACACAAACTGAGAACAGCCCACCTACCAAAAATATCCAACCAACACTGAGCAGCATCCTGTGACCACTGATAAAGGACTAGAGGTCGACCAACACAACTGTGCAGCCAGTAGATGAGCCAACATCTTTAACTGTACTTCTACAAGGTGAATCAACAAGGTCTAATAGATAAGAGAGTGGACAGTAAGTGGACACAGTGTTGAAAAACACCAGCAGCGCTGCTGTGTCTGGTCCACTTGTACCAGCACAACACACACAAACAAACCACCATGTCATGGTCACTGCAGCACTGAGAATGATCCATTACCCAAATAATCCCTGCCTAGTGAAAATACAGGGCAAAAACATTTTTGAAAATGCCGGTTGCCCTTTACATGGTGTATAAATTTCATGATGGATGGAGCAAACGGCTTAAATTTACTTCAAATAAAGTCTGATTACACTAACTTACAAAAAAAAAAAAATACACACACACACACACACACACACACACACAACATGTATATTTGCCTGTATTATGCACACAAATCACAGACTCTTACCTGCCCTCCTCAATCTCCTTTACATGTACATCTATGACAAACTGTTGTCCATGGACATCCTAATCAGGAAAAAGAAGGAGAAAAAAATAAATAAAAACCACACACACAAAAAACAACTGCCCATAATTAGTCATGTGAGGAAAATACAATTTTAAGAATTCAATTTCAGAAATGACCTAAATAATTACCCTTAATAGTAAAGTATCAGCCATTGGAAGGGGGCAGGAGGTGCACTTGGCCAAAACGGCTAGACGAGGACGCCAGTTGAACAATACCAGCAGCATACCTAAAGAACACACAGTTCCAAGGTGACAAAGCCACACCCTCCAGCATACTCTTCTGAACCCCTGGACATCCTGGAACACAAAACATGTACCCTGATGTTACACCTTGCACATTTCTACCTGTATCAGATTACAGGAGGTATTCTGCAAAGAGAGACAACATGACCCAATTCCACGTCACAACAACTTTACAACACCAGAGCTTAACTTTCCATACCCCTTTAAGATTAAGAGTATCACAATTACTTAATTAAACAATACAGTCAATTAAAATGTATCTTCTCAATGACACTATAATAGCTGGAAGGTAGTACATATTGGAACCTTTGACATGCAATGCAGAGTTTAAAATCTTTTTCATTCTTTGGTCCTCTTATTACTCAATTAGTCATCACAATAATGAGTACCGTACTGTGCAAAAGTCAGAAATCACTGAGTTAAAGTCAAAACAGTACGATTTATTAAGCACGATTGTATTTTTCAGCATGAGAAATGACACAAAAGCCTCAACAACCAAGTATAGTATCAACATTTTTTGTTTTAATTTTAATGAGTTAACTTTTTGCCTTTATTACACAGCTTCCATTCGTTTTGGGAGACACAATTGTGCTTCTAACAATTGAAGTACTTCAAACACATTCAGTGATGTTGAGGCTTGGACTGGGGTGGTCAGTCCATTGTTTTGAGAACACCAGCAGCTTCTTTGTGTGATTTGCAAATGTTATTTTTGTCCACTTCCTTTTCTCAGTAATGGCTTCTTGACAGCCACACATCCTCTCAGAAACACCTGTGGATTCTTTCAGATCTGAAGCAAGAGTGGAGCTTGATTTTCTCCTCTCCCTCAAAGATGAAAGCTTTAAAGCAGCACGGTCATATTGCACGCACCACTGAGAGCCACCCAGTAAAGCCTGAAATAATCATTTAAAAGTGGTTAAAGGTCTCGGTACAGATTTTTCAGGAGCACGTCGCGTCTTTGTGAATCAACGTCACACATACAGGCTCGAAAAGAAGGTCTGACTTGATGTTTAGAACTAAAATGTAAAATGTTCAATGTAGTCGCAAAAGTCAGATTTATCTGCTTGTGGAGGTCCGAAGCACAACACAAGTTACAAAATGTTCTATTGCATGTTGTATGCAATTACACATTTCCACCAGAGAGGTCTCTAAATCACCCAAATACTGCATAGTGTTGCTTTAAGCACTACTAGGTCTCATTTCTCTATACCTGCCCCCCCCCCTTATTTATTTTTTTATGTAACTTCGTTATGCAGGCAGATTCTCTTATATCTGATTTCCGCAAAAATCTCGTTATATCCCATTTTGTTCTCTGTCTCTCTCTGTCTCTCCTTATTGGGAACCTGCCTACCCATGATTAGCTGGTTGTGGGTCCATGGGGTATTTACTCAGCAGCTGTTTCTGATTTCCTCGATTCTTACCCCCATGGCAGCTTCGGGCAAACGTCTTGGTTCAGCACAGCAGCATACGGTGTGTGTATTGTCTTTTCTGTCAATGTGTTAGCTTAGCACTTTATTTCTAGTGTTTACCAGTAAGCTTAAGGACAATGTCTGTAAATCTCTTATACCTGCTGAGCAGGGTGTAGGAGTGGGTGCCATTTCTTTTGGCCTATGTTTTTCTCGTGTATTTGGCCTAGTCAAGGAGTTAGGGAAAAACCGTGTACTTTCGTTTTGTGAAGACTAGTTAGTTCTTTACACTGCCAGCTACACTGGTTATGCTTTTTGTTTTGGGACATGCCCACTCTTGACATCTGTCTTGGTTTAGTTTACAAGAAAAAGCAGAAAAGGAATGAAAGTAACATGACAAACTGCTCTCTTTTGTTTTCTTTATGTTATGACTACAGCAAAACCCCTAGACATGTCATAACCCTCCTGACAACTTGTACAGGATGGCTATAAATTGAGTAAATGAGAGGTGGTCTCAGACTTTCGCACAGTAGTGTATAGAGCTCTTATTAAACTTGACAATCAGCTGGAAGTTGGACTTTTTTTGAAAGACTATATATACACTTTTGTATTGTTCAGTTTGGTCCATTTTTATTGGTTAGTCTCTCTTAAAAAGCTATGGTTGATTAATTGAGCACCACATAATTTTTCATATAACCAGTAGTGACATTCTTACTATAGATTACACTCTCATATGAGAAAACAAAAAATCATGAGGAAAATGTCATAAGTTCAGTACCATGTGGGAGACAGAGGGGACGTGTGCAGGCCCGGGATCCGTTAAGGAGGACCCAGAGGGTGAGGAGGTCAGCCCACTCATCCCCTGAGAACAGCTCCCTGTATGGAAAAGCAAAATTTCAACATGTTTAAGCCTGTCCCATACCAGCAGTCATGAAAGTAAGATCAGTTCAGTGCTCTAAAAAAGCAAACACACCCCTTTTGCAAACATAAGCAGAGCAATCAAGATAAGCAGTGCAGGACTGCAGCTGGTCATTCACAAGACTAGATCATGTGACTTCCTATTGCTACCAGTACATCACACTTGGATGAGCAACACCAAAAAGAGAATGAATGAATAAACCTATATGCTGCTTTGGGAAATACGTATGAAATCTGTAGGGAAAGACACGCTTTTGGACAGAAAAAAGCGGACGTGTTCATTTTCAATGCCTTCCTCCGATCATTTTCTCTCTGCAACTGTTTCAAAAAGAAAGACAGAAAAGGGCATGACCACATGACCATTCTTATTTTCCTCGTTTCCTCAGATCACATGCTTGTTTTGTGCAGTATCCCATACCAACACAAAAACAGCGTGACATCACAAGATGAAAAGCGAAGTTTTACTAATTTATACATTTACTGCCCAGACAAAGCATTTTCACTTCTCCTTCAGATTTTAAAGCACTTAAGGGGTAAAATAAAACTGAGAATTACGCAAAGACTAGCACATCAGAAAGCATTGAGTAACTTTATAGGCTACTTCAATTCCATAGTTGTAAATCCCAGTCAGGGGTGGGGACCCACTATCCTGCACAGTTTACAATGTGTCCTAACAGGATGTGCCTTGTGGGCACAGTAATAGAATCAACAGCACACCTGCTGCCTTACACACTTACTGTACTAACCATGAGAAACATGTTTCTCTAGAATGGTAACTTTTCAGGAAATGTAGCAAACTTTTCTTAGTTGGAATGGAACATTTTCCCCCATGTCATTTTGGATCATTTCTACACCACGTTCCAAATTATTATGCAAATTGGATTGAAGTGTCATAAAGATTCATTTTCAGTTTCTCAATTAAACTCATGGATGGTATTGTGTCTCAGGGCTCTTTGGATCACTGAAATCAATCTCAGACACCTGTGATAATTAGTTTGCCAGGTGAGCCCAATTAAAGTAAAACCACTTAAGAAGGATGTTCCACATTATTAAGCAGGCCACAGGTTTCAAGCAACATGGGAAAGAAAAAGGATCTCTCTGCTGCCGAAAAGCGTCAAATAGTGCAATGCCTTGGACAAGATATGAAAACATTCGATATTTCACGAAAACTTAAGCGTGATCATCGCACTGTGAAGAGATTTGTGGCTGATTCAGAGCACAGACGAGTTCATGCAGATAAAGGCAGAATGAGGAAGGTTTTTGCCAGGCAAGTTCATCGGATTAAGAGAGCAACTGCTAAAATGCCATTACAAACCAGCAAACAGGTATTTGAAGCTGCTGGTGCCTCTGGAGTCCCGCGAACCTCAAGGTGTAGGATCCTTCAAAGGCTTGCTGTGGTGCATAAACCTACTATTCGGCCACCCCTAACCAGTGCTCACAAGCAGAAACGGTTGCAGTGGGCCCAGACATACATGAAGACAGTCTTGTTTACTGATGAGTGTTGTGCAACCCTGGATGGTCCAGATGGATGGAGTAGTGGATGGTTGGTGGATGGCCACCATGTCCCAACAAGGCTGCGACGTCAGCAAGGAGGTGGCGGAGTCACGTTTTGGGCCGGAATCATGGGGAGAGAGCTGGTAGGCCCTTTTAGGGTCCCTGAAGGTGTGAACATGACCTCGGCAAAGTCAGTTTCTGACTGACCACTTTCTTCCATGGTACAAAAAGAAGAACCGTGCCTTCTGGAGCAAAATCATCTTCATGCATGACAATGCACCATCTCATGCTGCAAAGAATACCTCTGTGTCATTGGCTGCTATGGTCATAAAAGGAGAGAAACTCATGGTGTGGCCACCATCTTCCCCTGACCTCAACCCTATAGAGAACCTTTGGAGTATCATCAAGCAAAAGATCTATGAGGGTGGGAGGCAGTTCACATCAAAACAGCAGCTCTGGGAGGCTATTCTGACATCATGCAAAGAAATGCAAGCAGAAACTCTCCAAAAACTCACAAGTTCAATGGATGCAAGAATTGTGAAGGTGATATCAAAGAAGGGTTCCTATGTTAACATGTAACTTAGCCTGTTAGGATGTTTTTGATTGAAATAGCTTTTGATTTCAGTGAATGTGACCTCCTAATGGTGCAAATTCAACAAATGACCATTTTCAGTTCTTTACAACCTATAAAATGTTTTGACACTCTGCTGTGCATAATAATTTGGAACAGTGCATTTTGATTTTTTTTTATTTTTGAAGAATATTCTGTTATCATTGGGAGGTTTGTTCAATAAAATTCGATTTATACTCTAACGGGTAATGACTTTTATTATACTGACTCATTTGCATCGACCATTTAAGAAAATTAGGGAAAAATATCATTTGCATAATAATTTGGAATGCGGTGTATTACATTACATTACATTACCGGCATTTGGCTGACGCTCTTATCCAGAGCGACTTACAATTTGATCATTTTACACAATTGGTCTGACTGCATGTCTTTTGGACTGTGGGAGGAAACCCACGCAGACACGGGGAGAACATGCAAACTCCACACAGAGAGGACCCTGGTTGCCCGGCCGGGGAATCGAACCCAGTCCCTCCTTGCTGTGAGGCGACAGCGCCACCACGCCACCGTGCCGCCCATCATCATGAAGTTATAGAACTTTGTAAAGGGCAACTGATCTTTTCAAATTCTGGAATTCTTAAACAAATAAAGATACAGGATTTTGCTCTGACTGCTACAATATGCTTTATTTTGTATGTGAACTATAGAAGCAACACAATCCAGAGTTTGGGCATGTGTGCACGAGGCACTACTGGCATATTGTTGCATTCAAAACAAAACCTGGTACCTCCAAAAAGATATTTTACAGGAGAAGGAAAAAAATGTAACATAGTAAAAGTTACAGCTGCAATATGTATTTTTGTTAAAGCTGAAAGGAGTAGCATTACTCAGTCAGGAGCAAAAAACTCAAATTAAAATCGCTCTGTAAACCTGAAATAATAATTTTGAAGTAAGAGTTGTAGAGTCAGGATTTTTGGAGCACACTGCATGTCTTTAGGTTTTAACATCACACAATTTAATGTTCAGGTCTCATATGCAAAATCAACGTTATTAATAAAAAAAATTCAGGCACATCCTCAGAGGACATGTCCTTCACCACGTTACCACAGAGTTCTTTTTGAATACTCTGAAAGGGCCTGGATCATCCACTCAGGGAAGGGTTTGGAAGCACAATAAACGTTGCAAAATCTTTTCATGTGACATGTGGAATTACAATTTCAACCAGAGAGGTTAAAGTTTACATAAGCTCCCTATACCAAAATCTGACTCTGTGAAAGATTTTCCACACCAGGATCCAGAGTATGATCCACAGAATGGTTCTGGGTTGCTCTAGAAAAGCAATTGCGCTGGCCTAATTTACAGTATTTATTAAATGTACATTTTCTTTCTTACCCCGTTCCATTCAGTCCTTCCCTGTAACACTCGAGGTCAAAACCAGCCCCTTTAGTGAACTGAGATAACTGCAGAGTCCTGTGACATCCTGCTGGCCGGAGATGTCCACCCTGTTGGTTTTGGCTTAATGTGCGCAGAGATCCGTGAGGACACACAGAATACCTGCTGGATTACGCCTCGCCTGCGTGGGCAGGACCAGCACTGACTCCGCCTGCCATGTGAAGCTGAAACGGTGCTCATTCGAAATTTTCGGTTCCACCTTAAATAGCGCAGCAGTTACATTCTGGGCCATGTAACGTAGTGAGAACGTACCTGCTGCGCCATTTAAGGTGGACCGGAAAATTCTGCCTCGTGGCTCTTCTCCACACGCATAAGTTAGTCTTCAGCACAGATGAAGACCACCCTTCTCGAAGACTATTCAGTGCTAGATGTCTACTCTGTAAGGTCAAGAGGTCAGAGAGACTGGAATAACCGTCTCGGTCTGTTTTGTTGAGTCCCAAAACTTGAGGAAATTCAAGAAAAGAGGCAGAAGCAGGACAGATTTGCAAACCAAAATCGAACAGATTTTCCTTCCACAAAGGGAACAAATACGCATTACGCTGGAAGGAGCTTCAAAAACGGGCGCCGTTTGTTCTGCCGCTGAACTTTTCCGACCCGCTCTCTAAAGCGATGTCCTGGCATCCCCGCAGCCCAGCCGGACACTCAGAAAGCACTGCTCTGAAAACTCCACACGCCTCTCTCTGACACTTCATGCCACATCTCTGCAGATCTTCAGCCACATTTCTGCAGCCCGCAGGGTCTACAGAGACGGGGCAAACACTCAGAGCTGATCGGGCTGCAGGACGGGATCCATATTTCACAACATCCGCCCCAGCACAGTCGCCCTTATTCAGCGGGAGGGGAACAGAAACACACGAACGCCGCCTAAATAAGTCAGCGGCTCGTACCTGCAACTACAGCTCATACAGTTCAGTGCAGACCGTTAAGCTGCAGAAGGAGGGAAACTTACCAGAGGCGTCCATGGCGACAGCAGCGTTTATCCCAGAGCCATCCCGCTCACACGCGGCGCTCCGGCCAGCACAGAGTCCGAGCCCTGAGTGTGGAGCCGCTGCTGACTTCGCTGCTCTTCTTCCTCTCCGCGCTTACGGGATGAAGACCAGTCAAATAGCGCCACCTGCTGTCCACAGTGAAAAGCGCAACATTTACTGGAATCTGAGTGGAATTTCAGCGCCAGGAGAAACCTTTCCACTCCCGGTTCAGTGTCTCCCCCTGTAGTGCCAGGGGTCCACGTGCAGCTATGTTAACACACTCTTATTTATCCCCACTGTTTGTCTCACTATTGCTGTATAAAACAATGTAATTAAAAGTATCAGCTCTTTATAGTCCTGTAAAAAGTTGCACCCCAGGGCAAATTACATTTAGTTGATTTTAGTTGAAGTTAAAATGAAGAGAACCTGTCCTGCCTTCTGCCTGATGACCGCTGGGATGGGCTCCAGCACCCCCCCACAACCCTGAGGGAGAAGTGGCTTAGAAGATGGATGATAATAATAATAAGATGTGGCCTGTGCAAAAGTATCTTTGTATTTACTGTTTTCTTTTTTTTTTGCAATATTTTAAACTGTAAACTATTTTTAAAGCAAATTAATAGAAAATGTGTTTTCTGTGGAAGATGTGTTAACTTACTTTCATTTGATCAATAAAACATGTAATTTGACCAGGAGTATTTGACCAAACAAGTAAAATAAAAGTCATTTATCTCTGTTTTTTATTATCTCTATTTCAAGTTTCTTTGTAACACGAACTTCACTTGGTTTACTGGCTAGAGGAATGTTGCAATTGATCCTCCACTCTGATTGGCTAGTAGATCCTCGTAATCTGATTTGCTACTTGAATCTTGTGGAATTGGTTGGTTGAATTGTGCAATCCCTGATTGAATGACCAGTAAATGACCAATACAGTCAGTCCAGCAAACAACATCAACATCCACTTAATGGTATGGATTATTAAAGGAGAGTTCCACCAACGTTTTTTTTCAGTTTGTAGACAATCAAATGGTTAGGAGGTAAATAAAGTCATTCAGAGTGGTTCAATGAGAAAACTCTAGAGAAACTAAGACAGAATTGCTCACAGTGATGGTGATAGGAGCCAGATGTCTGAAGGCTTTAGTGCATATCAAATCTTCCTCACCCAGAATTATTACACAAAATGGCAAAAATATGTTTCCTTCTAGTACATGCAGGGTGTTTAAAGGGAAAATAGTGCACAAAGAAACACTTTCTTTTCAGATTTTACACTATTTTACCTTCATCAACATTACACACAAATCTTTGACATGTGTAAGTCCACTGGTCATTTTGCATAATAAATGAAATTTGACCAAAATATTAAATAGACAAAATTTGTGTTGCAGATGCTGCAGTCCATGCTCCTGTAAAGATCCAACCACCACTGCAAAGAAATCTGAGTCAGCAAGTTCCATATCAAAAACGTTATTATACTGACATTTTGAAAAATGTGAGCAGCGCTTAAGTAAAAACACAAAACACAAGATGAATACTTCAGCTTTTCAATCTGCAATGTACACTCACCAGCCACTTTATTAGGTACACATTCATATGTGTATTCAGTTGCTTGTTAACACAAATAGCTAATCAGCCAATCACATGGCTGCAACTCAATGCATTTAGGCATGTAGAGGTGGTCAAGACAACTTGCTGAAGTGCAGACTGAGCATCAGAATGGGGAAGAAAGGTGATTTAAGTGACTTTGAATGTGGCATTTGAATGTCTCTAGGGTTTACAGAGAGCTGTCCAAAAAAGAGAAAATATCCAGTGAGCAGCAGTTGTGTGGATGAAAATGCCTTGTTGATGTGAGAGGTCAGAGGAGAATGGGCAGACTGGTTTGAGATGATAGAAAGGCAACAGGAACTCAACCAACTGGCAACCAACCAAAATCTCTGAGGAGTTGTTTCCAACACCTTGTTGAAAGTATGCCATGAAGAATTAAGGCAGTTCTGAAGGCAAAAGGGGTCCAACCTTTTACTAAGTACTAAGTACCTAATAAAGTGTCCGGTGAGTATATATATATATATATATATATATGTATAGTACTGTGCAAAACTTTTAGGCATCTAAGCAAATTTTTTAACAATTTACCACAATAACAATTTAACAATTGAGCAGTGAGTTTATCACAATATACATTAGAATAAAGTCATATTCATAATTCAAATAAACATAAAAACAATAAAAAGTAACAAGAAATTCTTGGGTCCATATTTTTCCTTCATACCTTCACAGCCACCACAGAGACTTGTTAATATCATCAATGACATCATGAGCACAATTTAATGAAGCACTGATTGGTCAAACCTGGAGTTGCTTTTTAACTGCATGTAATACTGTAATACTGGGCTTCCTTGAGGAGAGGTTTGAAAATGGTTAAACAAACACTTTAACATCCAAAATCACTATTTATTACACATATATATATATATATATATATATATGTATGTGTGTGTGTGTGTGTGTGTGTGTGTGTATATATATATATATATATATATATATATAAATAACCATTATTAATTAATATTCTATAAATTTTGTTTATTCAAATATTAACACTTTTCTCAGCAAATAAACAAACTACACAAATAAATAGATTTTGAAAATGTGTCTTGGGTGCCTAAAATGTTCGCACAGTACTGTATATATATTATCACTCTATTTTATGTCCAATCCAGACGCATTGCAGAGCTCCTGACTCGAGAATTACACTTCAAAAAGAATCATTCATTACCTTACCTGGAGCTCTTCTCCCTCTTGTGCTGCCGTTTCTTTGTACTGACATGGTGCAGCTGACTTTGGAAGAGCATGATATTTCTATTGCAACCTGTAAAGTCCAGCAGAATCACAGCCTCAAAAGAAATCCTGTGCAAGAAACTCCAAATTAGTAAATTCATAAAGAATACAATGTAGTACTGTGTCAATAGTCAGCAGATAGGAGAGTTACATAAAACATGGTCAGCATTCTAATCCAAAATAGGCATTAAAATCATTTTCTTCTTCTTTTTTTCTTAAGATTAATCTTCTACACATAGTGAGAGTCTAAGTGTCATGCACAAAGCGTTTTAACTGGAGGAAGACAAATCACTTTGGAAATGAATTATTCTACATTTCATCATTCCATCCATCCATCCATCCATTTTCTAAGCCGCTTCTCCGTCAGGGTCGCGGGGGGTGCTGGAGCCTATCCCAGCAGTCTTCGGGCGGAAGGCAGGATACATTTCATCATTAATCTTCAAATTCATGTAAATGAAATTCAGTACAAATGAAGTACAGACATTTATTTAATGTATTCAATATTTTGAAAATTCAGAACCGTTAGCATGTTTGAAGGTTTTGTCAGCTTTTACCATTTTTCATTTTTTCCAGTGCATGCTTGAAAGTGTCATGTAAAGTCAGGGGTGGGTAGTAGTTCCTTTTACTTAGTTATATATATTCAAGTCCAATTTTGATGGATTTTACTCAGTTTTCATTTAACAGTGGGGATCCTGTTAGAAATACTAGCTTAAACCAGCATCACCATCAATACCAGCATATGTTGTGTTGTGGTTGTTGATATGCTGGTCAACCAGCACAACAATGCCGAGAGACCATCCATACCAGCACCAGACCAGCATAGACCAGCATTATTCAGCATTAACCAGAATTCATGCAGCTGTGCTGTTTTTCAGCAGGGGAACCAGGTCTTCAGTCCTCTGAAAGTATTGTAGGAACACTTTTATTTCATTGATGTATTTTGATTGGAAACAAAAGGTTGAAAGTCTTAAAATGCCCAACTGAAAATTATCCAATCAATTTTGATTCTTTGCTTTAAGTAGGTAAGTTTGCACTCCCATTGCTTAGGGCTTCAGGAGCTGGACAGAAGGCCTAACAACTAACCACTAACATAAGTAGGAACTTGCAGCAGAATCAACCAATGATGTTTTACATATTTTTTCCTTTACATCTACACGTTTGACCCAACACCACAAGAGATCTTATTAATAAGTTAATGAGTTGAATCGGGTGTGGAAAAAAAAATATATGCATTGGGTCGCAGTTATCAGAACTGAGATTGGGAAACTTTGCTGTAGGCCTTGTGAAAGTCCCATATACATCATTAAAGCTGGCCATAGATCTGAAACTATGAAAGAACTAACAAAAAACAAACAAACTACGGCTAGACATGCTGTAATATTTAAAGGTGCAGTGTATAAGATTTACAGGGTTCTATTCACAGAAATGGTGTATAGTATACAATCCCAATTTTCATTAGAGTCACCTGTAAAGATGAATCAATGTGTTTTTACTAGCTCAGAATGAGCCCTACAAAGCTACATAAGAGTAGGCCCTCTTTCAACAGAGGCTGCCACATTGCACAGCCATGTTTCTGCAGTAGCCAAGAACAGACATAGCATTTGTATGTTGAAGCAGCAGCTGAAGAATCAGTGATTGTTTCTGGTGCTGGCTAATCATTTTGTGTTGTGAGAAGTTTGAGAACCCAAAGTTTCACAAATGGAGGATCATATTTATTATTTAGCACAAGTAAAAGCAATGGAGGGTGCATCCTCTTCACCAAAGGAGCAAAAACATGATAGTCACCATAGATTCTACTACACGCTTGGAAAGCGAGGGGTGAGGGAGGAGTGTTCAGTTTGTTGCAATCTGCAACCTCACTGCTGTAGATGTTACTAAGTCTTACACACTGCACTTTTAAAAAGACAAGGAACAAATTCAATTCATAACGTCATTTTGGCCAAAAAGATGCAGCTGAAACCATCCAGTACCGCTCTATACATAATATGTTAATGAGACACAGCCACAGTTTTGATTTGAAAAGCTATTTTCTTTGACGTAAATGTCCAGCTTTACTATGAATATGAGTGGATGAGCCTGCTCAATGCATCTCAGTCAGTTGTTAGAGATGGAAAATATCATCACTGTCCAAAGAAAAACATCTCCAAAAAAGGGAATTTTACAGGAAAAGACAAAAAAAATGATATATTAATATGTCTGTTACAAGCTTCAAACAAAACATAGAATTTATTACTACTATTAATAGTTTCAAATCTCCATGTTTAATCTAGAACAGCCAAAAAAATGTTCATGTGAAATGCCACTGGTTTAGTGTTACTGCTTGAATTCCATAGGGACTTTATTCGTGATTGTACAGGTGGTTTTCTTCCCCTATTTCTGATCGAATTTTCATGGCTGGAAATGAAGGCCTTTAGTTATGATACAACACTTTCATTTAGTCACTATTTCCTGTTTAGAGCCATCCTGTTACATTAGTGATAACATCTGTACTGCTTTGATATTGGTCATGCCACTCAGTTTTGCAATTTAAAGTTCCTATGTTCATGTTCATTTTGTGGCCTGCTGTTTTTGTTTCTCATTCATTTTAAAATACAATACTTCTGGTTTTACTTGAGGCATTATACGTAGATACACAACATACACAACATGTCTGTAAAAGGAGGAACAGGTAACGGCACATAATGACAATACAGAATAAATATGTGCTGATATTGGTACCAAAATAAAATGTCTAGTGTGGAGTGTCCAGATGCACAAGATACACGATAGGGGGAACAGAAAGTGCAATTTGTACAGTAAGGTGGACATACACTCACTTGTTCAGTTGCTTGTTAGCACAAATAGCTAATCAGCCAATCACATGGCCGCAACTCAATGCATTTAGGCATGTAGAGGTGGTCAAGACAACTTGCTGAAGTGCAAACCGAGCATCAGAATGGGGAAGAAAGGTGATTTAAGTGACTTTGAACGTGGTGTGGTTGTTTGTGTCAGACAGGGTGGTCTGAGTATTTCAGAAACTGCTGATCTACTGGGATTTTCACGCACAACCATCTCTAGGCTTTAGAGAGAATGGTCTGAAAAAGAGAAAATATCCAGTGAGCAGCAGTTGTGTGGACGAAAATGCCTTGTTGATGTGAGAGGTCAGAGGAGAATGGGCAGACTGGTTCGAGATGATAGAAAGGCAACAGGAACTCAAATAACCAACCAAAATCTATGAGGAATGTTTCCAACACCTTGTATGACACAAAGAATTAAAGCAGTTCTGAAGGCTAAAGGGGGTCCAACCTTTTACTAGCAACAAGCTGTTGGAAACATTCCTCAGAGATTTTCTATCATCTCTAACCAGTCTGCCCATTGTGGCCGGTGAGTGTATATTCTAAGTAAATCTATACTGTGGTAAGGAATTATTGCTCTGCAGGTTTGCTTCAGATTGTTATTAGTTTATTTTTCTTTGGCTGATCGTGTGAACGATTGTAAAAAGTGACACATGCAGAAGTTGATTTGAAATGTTTTTAAAGTTTGACTTAAAGTAAAATAGTGATTTTGTTCATCTAAACTAAACATTTGCTACACACTGCTTTAATGAAAGTGTTTGAGTTAGAAAAAACTGAATAAAACTAAATTATTTGTTACCACATTCAGCATGTTTTAGATTGAATATTTCTTTTACAAAAAAAAAAAAACAGTACAAAACAGAAATGCTGCATCTCATTGTAAAGGAAAAAAAAAATAAACACTGAAAAATCCAGTGCTTTACCTCATCTAGCAAAGAAAAAAGTCACTGATACTATAAATGTTAGGTTGCCTGATCTGTTTTATTGGGCCACGTGTTCTTATCCACACCACTCCTGATGGCCAAAATTGCTTATACACGTACAAATAAGCACTGTCTGCTGTGAGCAAAATAACACCAGGAAAAAAAAAACAATAAAAAAACAACATTTTGTAGATGGTCAGCGCCTGAGCTGGACTTCAGCTCAGATGGGAATCGGTTGTGATTGACTTATTTACATACAGTCAATCAGCAACCATCATTTGGCTTTAATATAGTTTTAATGATTTATCAAACTGACATACAGTTTATTTTCATGTTAGTTTCTGGAGATGGTGTAACAGCTCTGTAAGAGTGCAAGCCAATATGTACAACCCCAGTTCCAAAAAAGTTGGGACGCTGTGTAAAACGTAAATAAATGTAAATAAAAACAGAATGTGATAAATGTGAATTTTCAAATCTCAAAAGACCAATATTGTATTCACAATACAACATAGAACACACATCAGATGTTGAAAGTGAGACATTTTACCATTTCATGAAAAACATTAACTCATTTAGAGCTTGATGGCAGCAACACATCTCAAAAAAGTTGAGAGATGAGGTTTACAAATCATTGCATTCTGTTTTTATGTATGTTTATTTACATTTTACACAGCGTCACAACTTTTTTGGAATTGGGGTTGGATATAAATGTAGATGTAATATTTCTTAGCCTTATCGTTCTGTTTTTATCCAGCACAGCCTGTTGCTCTTTGCCAGTGGTGGATGAAGTACACAAATCATGTACTTGAGTTAAAGTAGAGATACCCAAGGTAAAATATTGCTCCAGTAAAAGTAGAAGTCTTTACTCTAGACCTCAATTTAAGTAAAAGTACAAAAGTATTTGGCTTCAAATGTACTTAAGTATCAAAAATAAAAGTACTAAAAGATTAATTATGTCTCTAATGTCCTGTTATCATTTTTGTAACAAGACTCACTTCATGAACTCATTTTAGGTGAAAATCCTCCAGCGTTTCTCTTGGTAAACCAGTCTTTTAATAGAACGTCATTAATTAGTGACGCTGACATCTATTAAAATTATCATAAGCACAAACAGTTTTCATCAGGGAAAACCGAGTGGCTCTGATATCACTTTTACAAACAAGCAAAGTTTCAGTTTAAGATTACTTTGTAACTTAGTTACAAGCTGAATAAAACCTGGCTTTAAACTCAGGATCACAAATACGTTTTCCTTTACTGTATTGATCTGTAGGTCTCTGCTCATAAACATAAACTAACTGAAACTAATTTAGTTATATCCAGTCACGACTGCATATGTGGACATATTTCTATATTGTGGTCTATTTACACAAAGTTAGGTTAGTTCATCATTTAGGTGACGTATGTGCTCCCAAATTTTACGCCGCTGCGCTGATGTTGAACCGTGTGCTTGCACTGGGTCGGTATGACCAACAGGTCGAAACAAGCTAAGAACAAAGTGACCGCTGTGTCCTGATTGGTGTTCTTGCTTTATGCTTTTACTGTGTTGACATGTTACGTTTTTATACACACAGAAACCAAAAGGAACGACAGATTTCTCAAAATGTAGAGGAGTAAAAAGTCAGATATTAGACTCTGCAATGTAGTGGAGTGAAAGTAAAAAGTGGAAAAACTTAAGTACAGATACATGAATAAACTACTTAAGTACAGCAACGAATTACATTTACTTAGTTACTGTCCACCACTGCTCTTTGCACACTACGCAGGTGCATTCATACAGAAGAGACCCGCGGTGAGTTTTGACTGAGAGAATAATGAGGTATAAAGAGAACATGCTGTCTTTCGTATCTGGTCCATATGCTGCACCTTTTTTAGCTACATACATGAACCACATGTTTATTTCTCTGGAGAAAATCACACTAAATGCATTTGTCCACCAAACCATAAGAGCAACAGCTGGAACACCTGGCTGTTTCTTCCTTCAGATGCATGTAGCTTGGCAGGCACGTTCGTCTGGCTGGTCATGTTATCTCGGATACTTTTAAACAAAAACCATTCTTATTCTTTCTTCTTTATTCTTATTCTTTCTTAGAATGTAATTAAAAGTAGCCATTTGAGGCAGCAGCCTGCTCATCAAAGATAGTGTCCTGGATGAGGCAATGTTTGTTAAGAAGTATAAGAGAATAGGCCACTGGAAAGTGGTTTAGCAAATAAAGAAAAAAGAGAGACATTGACAAGTTTCAAGCTCCTCATCATCAGGCTGTATAGCAGAGGCTGCACCTTTTCCTCCATTCATGAAGGAGGTGGAAGGATTTCCTTTATGCATTGAAAATATCATTTTTAACATCAATTAATATTCTATATAGCAGCTATTAAATCAAACCTGACTGCCTCAGCCAGGAAACTTAAACTGGATTGTGGTGGAATCTTCCAGCAGGATACGATTTTTCAAATAAAGGTTAGATTTTAGTTAACATTTTGAATGAAAGAGCCCGTTTTGCTCATGTTTACAAGGGGCGCTGATATTTATATGCTGATGAATATTTATTCATGCTTCAAGCAACAAATTTATAACCATTTCATGCAATAACTTTCTGTGAGGATGACTTTAAAGGTAGGCATTAGGTTCCTGTCAGCACCACTGTGAACGACTGTGACAGAACAACAGAATGGTGCATTTCACACCACCCCACTCTGAATCACTTTGTTTACATCTTTAAAGAATAATTTTTACTGGTTTTTACCCATTAAGATCCAACGCTTAATACATCCTGCCTATGTAAAGGATTAAGTTAGGCCAGAAATAGTTCACTACTGTGGGGATAACTTTACCCCAAAATTGCTTGTCTAAGGTGTTTTTTTTTTTTAAAACAACACATTCTGTCTCTAATTAGACACATCAGTGGGTTCAGATGAAGATGATGTATTTTGTGTTACTTTCAACAGAATAAATGTTGAAATATTTCTACATCCAGTTGTGGATAACACATTTTGGGTTACTGTTAACAAAGAATGTGTTAAATCAGTGACAATATGACACAAAAAGAGTTAATGGGAAACACAGGTTAGTGTGTTGTTATTTAACACATCACTTTTTGAGTGTATGTCATATTTTATGTGTTACAGCGCTGTTCTCTGGACTGTCTTATCATTATTTGATTTATTGAATTATCTGATTGTCTTTAGTTGAACAGCAGGTGATGGCTTGATTGAATGTTACAATTGGCCCCTCCCAGTCCTCCATGTACTTTTGTTTTGCTTCCTTGCTTTTTCCTGGTCCTGCCCCCTTTTTTCCAGACCCTGCCCTTAATTGTACCACTTGTGTTTATCACTTGTGTCATTGTCTCTGTATTTAAGCTCTGTGTTTTTCCCTAGTCGATTGATAGGTAGAAATTATATGTGGTTTGTGTTGTTGTAGCCATTTTTCATAGCCAGAAGTTTGTTTCAATTTTCCTTTCTGTAAAGGTCATACTTTTCCTAGGAAGACTATCTCTTTCGTTTCTTCTGCTGCTGCTGAGATAGCAATAACAACGGCCACAGCACAAGATATGAGACGAAGCAGGCAGAGTCCATAACCACACCTTTGTTAGCAGACACTTTATTAACTGCTTTAGCTCCAAATGCAGAAAACATAAATGTTTTTGCAATAACTATGACTCAAAGGGGAATTACGCTGATTCAACATTTCTGAATAATTAAATCATTAAATATTAAACAGTTATTCAGAAAGGTTTGATGTGTCACTATTCTAGAGAAATGTACTGAATTATAAGGCAAAAACAATTCCCACAGAATATATATATATATATATATATATATATATATATATAGTTCTGTATTTTACATTTTTAGATGAAAGTGTCTGAAAATCAGTGTGTAATATTAGGAACTTAGTACTGCAACGCATATTTTCTGCAGTTGAGCATGTTTTAATGAAAATATATGCCTGTGTTTGTGTGTATTATACATGTACATACAGCAGTTCAAAGTTGTGTTTGCTTGTCATGATACAGGTTAGCATTTCTAAGTTCTGCTCAAAATGAGCTAAAATTGTCACTACTGATCACCACTGAAACATTTGGTGAAGTTTCAGAAGTGATATGATTATTTAGATACTGACAAAATTGAAAAAATTCAAGCATTTATTTATTATCCTGAAGTCCAAATTAATCCAAATAAAAACTCATCAGGCACAAGTTGGTTCACTGGTAGTTTAGGAAAGTAAATAAAATGGCTATATTTGCACTGTAGACATCACAGCACCTGGTTCCTATTACCACCATGGGTTGACGGTCATGGATTCATCTGTATGAATTACAATGTATTCTTGTGTGTATGTATGGTTTCTAAATAGTAAGGCTTGGAATGTGCATTTCATCTTGTTGCTTGTTCTTCTCTGTAGGCTTTGACAATGAGTGCTTGTGTCATGGCGAATGCTGATTGGGCCAAGAGGCCACTTCGGATATGCCATTGTTATAAATTCGGGGAGAGAGTTCGGAGGGAGGACAGAGAGTTGAGAATTGAGACATAAGACGGAACTCATTGTTTTGGCCTGGAGAGGAGAAGGAGCAGCAGCGGAGTACACACTCAGTTTTCGCTGAGGTGATGGGCGCTTTAATGGCTCTCAAACCAATTTCATTTATTTTCTTTCACCTTTGTTAAACTTTTTCATATTTAGCAAGATTTTTGTCTTGATTTGTATTTTTCATATTTTTCCTTCATCATCATAAAATCGTTTTGTCCAGTGGTTTCATCCAATAAACTGGCAAAACTCCTTTTGGACAGGTTGTTTTTACACCATAACGGACAATTTTTCCATTTTTCCCAATCTTACAGACTTAGCTTCCATGAGGTTTTTCAAATGTGTAGTTTTTGGCTCACAACTGGACAGACCGGCTTTATACAAGATTGGTCGCAAATCGAATTATCTCAAACACATGAATTCTGGGAAAGAATGAGGAAACTAGATCAGTTACAGTTGTTTTGTTGATTATGTTTTACATTGAATGAATTCTAAAGCTGATCAGCTTTCTCTCTTGTTTGGAAGTGTCAAATGGACAACACTGGCTTAGTTGAGAACGAGTCACTAGAGCTTTGTATTAAGCAATAGACAAACACCAAACAAATGTGTATAACACATTCAGTGTAAGAAAGATGATGATGAGGATGGTGATGAAGATGATGTTATTTATGTTGTATGCTTCAGTTCTATATATTATGCAGTAAATGAGAAAGCCTTCTATTCCCACAATATCATTCCTGCAGGAGACAAAAATCAGCTGTGATTCTTCACCATTTTGGCCCAGTTCCTCGAGGTGGTTGTAATTACTGTTTCATAAGGTATAATAGGAATAGCAGCATTTCAGTTTGTGAAATGGAGATTTTGTGGCCGCAGCTGGACGGGGAAGGTGCTGAGAAATAACACATCTCCACAATAGGGGTCACTGTTGTGCTTCAATGGCACTTTTAATAAAACAGACATTTCATCTTCACAACAGCAATGTCTGGACATGGAGAGGAAGGGGAAAGTGGGTCAAGGCTCTCTGTGCCGGCACGCTGGTTTGCTCTTGTTTGGCTCTGGACTTATTTAAAAGCAGACCTGGACGGGTTATTGGACATAGTGAAGGGAAGACAAGGCAAGTGCTGAAGGCTCTCTCTCATTTTGAACTCAGAAACGCTCAGTCCAGCACAAAGAGCACTGACCGTTCGACTGGTCTCACCCTCCCTCTCCTTTATTTACAGATAAAATTACATACATTCATTGATTTCACTAGGTAACAAAGCTGATCAATCAATATTTTACAGAGATCCATTTTCATCCACGTCGCACTTCTGTTTTCATGACTTTTTTCACTCTCCATTAGCCTGTTTTCCTGGCACATGAATTATAGCTCATTTCTAATGACCCCCCTAACCCTGTGTTGACTTAAGTCCCATAAAACAATATGTATAACTATTTACACAAGCAGTAATCTTTTAACTACGCCGTCACAAAAACCATGACCCACCCTTTCTCTCGTCAGCCCCACCCACATGTGTCCCAAAAAAAAAAAGACCAAAAATGAAAATCACCCTAGGCTCACTGCCCCATTTAAACACTGTAAATGCCTAGCCCACCCCGTTTTAAAAGTGCATGCCTAGATTTAACAATTAAAAAATGACAATGCCTGTACAGAAAAAAAGACCCCCAAACATCTTACCTCCACCCCCACCTCCCCCCCACAAACATGGTGTGTGGACAAAAGTTGCGTTTTCTTTCTTCTTGAGTTTTAGTCTTCTTTATTTTTTCCTCAAAATACTGGACTGTGTCGGGTGGCCGTAGAAAGTCAAGAAGGTGGATCTGACAGCAGTGGGACTGTTGAAGAGGGTCTCTGAGGCAGCATTTGGTAATGGGACAGTTGGGGGGAGGGTACTGCTGTTGAGAGTCAAAGGTGACGGGGGCTGGGATGGCCGTTATGGTAGAGCTTCTGCTTGATGTGCACCATGTTTCCACTGGAGTCTTCCAGCTGTCGTAACTGTGCACGCCTGCGGAGATCCCGCAGGTTACAGAACTGAGGGAGCCAGGACCAGGACGGTGTATCTGTGAATGGAGAGGAACAGAAGCAGTTCATTCATTAATTAGAGCCTTAAATAAAAGATCCATAAAAGGATTCTTTGGAGTGATGCCTTAGAAGAACCTCTGAAAACGAGAAATGAGTGTGAAGAACCTTTTTGAATTTTGTTTCCATAGAATCCTTCATCTAAGCCAATGGTTTATATTACTACATTCTAAGATCATCACCAAAGATCATAAATTCCATTTTTCAGTTTCTATTTTTAGCATTCCCTTTAATGGACAGGGTTGCTGGGTCCAGCAAAAATCTCTAGGCCAATCTAGTGATTTCACATTAATCCACAGGGGGTGGAAAGGGGGCTGGTTGTTTTACAAGGAGGAAGGTTTTTGTAATTTTTTTGACCAGAAGGACGGCATCCCCTCACATGACCTCTAAAATGAATCCTTGCTTGTTAAAAACCTGACAAGTAAAACTTTTTCTTTTAGTATACCTGAAGTCCCATTAGTGAATTCGAAAACAGGCATTTTTATTTATTTTTTTTTATTCTGTTGATCTACACTCTCAAAAAAAAAGAGTGCCACAAAGGCTTCTTTGATCGATGCCATATAAAAGAGCAACCGTTGCTTCCCTAAAGAGAGTGTGAAAAGCCTTTTAAAGGCTTCAAGAGCCTCCACTTAAGCTTTTTATAGCAAATTAGGGGTTCTTCCCAGAACCTGCACATTATATGGAGGTGCTTTAGCTTCAAAGGTTCTTCACACTCACATATCTCATTTATCAAAAAGATTCTCAAAATAATCCTTCATTAAATTGTTTTTAAGGTAACCAACACTGGTTCTACTATAGACCTGTGCAAAGAACCCATTCTGGAACCTTGAATTTTAAGACTGACCTCTTTTATCAATAGTTTTTCCAGGAGTATCGACATTTTTCGGGATAGTCTATGTTAGACTGTTCTTGACTGAAATGCACATGCACTATATGCGAAAATGTAGACAGACACCTCTTCGTATTAGTGAATTCAGCTACTCTAAGGTGAACCCAAGTGTTTGATTGAACATATATAGTTTAAATAATTTCCATAAAAAAAAATCATCAGTAGAACGGGACGCCTAATGTTGCTAGGACTAATGTCAGGCGTCATTCCTGGGGAGCCAGTGCCCGGCATAGTTTCAGGCCTTCTCTGCCCCAACACGCCTAACCCAGCTCACGAAGAGCTTGATATTTACCTGAAGAGCTGGATCAGCTCTGTTGGACTAGTTGAAACTAGCCCAGTAGGATAGATAGTTATGAACCCCCAAGCGTTGGACTGTGGAATAAGGGATCAGGTTCTCTGGAATAATGAAGCTCCACTCAATACCTCTGGGATGAGTTAGAGTGGAGCTGGTGATCCAGAACTAATTACCCACCCTCAGTACCTGACCTGGCTAACGTTCTTGTGTCTGACTGCATTCAAATTCTCTCAGCAATGTTCCAACATCTAGTGTAAAGCTGGTCCAGAAGAGTAGAGGCTGTTAGAGAAAAACTCTATATTGATACTATTAATATCAGAAGAAATGCTGGATGAGCAGACAAACTTTTGACAGTGTATATGTGTGGTGTATATAAACTATCCATCCATCCATCCATTCATTTTCTAAGCCGCTTCTCCGTCAGGGTCACGGGGGTATATAAACTAAATTCAGCTTAATATATCTTCTTCTTCTTCTTCTTCTTCTTCTTCTTCTTTCGGCTGCTCCCTTTAGGGGTCGCCACAGCGGATCATCTGCCTCCATCTTGCCCTATCCACTGCCTCCTCTACTTTTGCACCAACCATTTCCATGTCCACCTTCACTACATCCATAAACCTCTGAGGTCTACCTCTTCTACCCGGCAGCTCCGTCTCCAACATTCTTTGAACAATATATCCACTATTCCTCCTCAACAAATGTCCAAACCATCTCAACCTGGCCTCTCTGGCTTTATCTCCAAACTGCTCCACCTTCACTGTCCCTCTGATCTGCTCATTTCTAATCTTGTCCATCCTTGTCACTCCCAACGAAAATCTCAGCATCTTCATCTCCGCTACCTCCAGCTCAGCCTCCTGTCTTTTAGACAGAGGCACAGTCTCCAAACCATACATCATAGCAGGACGCACTACTGTCTTGTAAACCTTCCCTTTCACTCTTGCTGCTATCCTTCTGTCACACATCAGCCCTGACACCCGTCTCCACCCACTCCATCCTGCCTGCACCCTCTTCTTCCCCTCTTTTCTACACTGTCCATTGCTCTGGATGGTTGACCCAAGATATTTGAAGTCATCGACCTTTATGACCTCTACTCCTTGCATCTTCACCTTTCCACCTGCTTCCCTCTCATTCACACACATGTATTCCGTCTTATCTCTACTGACCTTCATTCCTCTCCTCTCCAGTGCAAACCTCCACCTCTCCAGATTCTCTTCCACCTGCTATCTACTCTCACCACAGATTACAATGTTATCTGCAAACATCATGGTCCATGGAGCCTCCTGCCTAATCTCATCTGTCAACCTTTCCATCACCATTGCAAACAAGAAGGGGCTCAAAGCTGATCCCCAATGTAACCCTACCTTCACCTTGAAACCATTTGTCACTCCAACTGCACACCTCACCACTGTTTCACTATCCTCATACATGTCCTGCACCACCCTAACATACCTTTCAGCTACACCTGACTTCCTCATACAGTACCACAGTTCCTCTCTTGGCACCCTATCATATGCCTTCTCTAGATCCACAAAGACACAATGTAGCTCCTTCTGACCTTCTCTGTACTTCTCTACCAACACTCTAAACGCAAAAATTGCATCTGTGGTACTCTTTCTGGGCATGAAACCAAACTGCTGCTCACTGATCTGGACCTCTCGCCTTAGCCTTGCTTCAACAACTCTTTCCCATACCTTCATGGTGTGGCTCATCAACTTTTTACCTCTGTAGTTACCGCAGCTCTGCACATCACCCTTGTTCTTAATGGGGACCAGCACACTGCTTCTCCACTCATCAGGCATCCTCTCACTCTCCAGGATTTTGTTAAAAAACCTGGTTAAAAAGTCCACTGCCTTCTCTCCTAAAGATCTCCCTTTCCATTCTTCATCCTTTTTAAAGCTGCCCTCACTTCCACCTTACTAATTCTCTGCACTTCCTGATCCACTATCTCTCCCCCCGTTGTCCTCCTCTCTCTCATTTTCCTCATTCATTAGTTCTTCAAAGTACTCCTTCCATCTACTCAACACTCTCTGTTCACTCACTAGTACATTTCCCTCTCTATCCTTTATCAGCCTAACCTGCTGTACATCCTTTCCAGTTCTATCTCTCTGTTTAGCCAAACAATACAAGTCCTTTACTCCTTCTTTACTGTCCAGCCTCTCATACAGCTCATCATAGGCCTGAGCCTTTGCCTTTGCCACCATTCTTTTCACTGTGCGACTAGCCTCACAGTACTCCTGCCTACTTCCTTCATCTCTCTGGTTATCCCACTTTTTCTTAGCTGCCTTCTTCTTCTGAATACTCTCCTGGACTTCCTCATTCCACCACAAACTTTCCTTGTCTTCTTTCCTCTGACCAGACAAAACACCCAACACATTTTTGCCAGTTTCTCTCACCAGTTTCCCACCAGTTTTCTCACCAGTTTTCACCAGCTGTAGTTTCCCAGTCCTCAGTAGCTCCTCACTGCCCCCAAGGGCCTGTTGCAATTTTCCCCTGAACTGCCTGCAACCATCCTCCTCCTTCAGCTTCCACCATCTAATCTTTGGCTCTGTCTTCACTCTCCTTCTCTTCTTTGTTTCTAATCTCATTCTACAGACAACCACCATATGCTGCCTTGCTACACTTTCCCCTGGCACCACTTTACAATCTCCAATCTCCTTTAGGTGGCATCTCCTGCTAAGGATATAATCCACCTGTGTGCACCTCCCTCCACTCTTGTATGTCACCCTGTGTTCTTCCCTCTTCTGAAAATACGTGTTCACCACAGCCATTTCCACTCTCTTTGCAAAATCTACAACCATCTGACCTTCCGCATTTCTGTCTTTCACACCATACATACCCAGCACCTATTCATCCCCTCTGTTCCCTTCACCAACATGTCCATTGAAGTCTGCACCAATCACTAATCTCTCCTCTCTAGGGACACCATCTACCACTTCATCCTTCTTACTCCAAAATTCCTCTTTGTCCTCTAACTGACAACCAACCTGTGGTGCATATGAACTGACCACATTCAAAATCACACCGTCAACCTCCAACTTCAGGCTCATGATCCTGTCTGACACTCTCTTTACATCCAGAACACTTTTCACAAGCTGTTCCTTTAGGATTATCCCTACTCCATTTCTCTTCCTCTCTACACCATGATAGAACAGTTTGAATCCACCTCCAATGTTCCTGGCTTTGCTTCCTTTGCGTCTGGTCTCCTGGACACACAGAATATCTACCTTCCTTCTCTCCATCATGTCTGCAAGCTCTCTGCCTTTACCAGTCATTGTCCCATGTTCAGTCATGTTCGGAGTCCCTACTCTAACCTCCACACTCCTGCCTTTCCTTCTCTCTCGCTGCCTTCTAACCCGCCTTCCTCCTCTCCACTTTGATGGTCTTCGACCTACAGTAGTCCAATTTCCACCGGCACCCTGCTGGTCAACAGCAGCGGAGGCAGTCGTTGTTAACCTGGGCCTCGACCGATCCGGTATGGAAATCATATTTGTGATCTGCATGATAGTTTTGGCACAAGTTTTACGCCGGATGCACTTCCTGACGCAACCCTCACCATTTATCCGGGCTTGGGACCAGCACCAGAAGTACACAAAGTACACCCCTAATAGCTGGTTTTAAATTCAGCTTAATATATGAAAAAGACAATACATGGCTTGAAATATAGAAAATCATTTTCACAAAAGAACATGATAAAAACAATGACTGGATAGTGGACAACACAATACAAAACACAACATGTTAGTTGAGAAAAATCTCAGCCCTTCAAAATGGTAACTTCATAAGAAATGGAAAAATATTTTCTTAATTTAATGTAGGTTAATGCAATGAGGTTTATTCCATTTTATTCAATGAGATTTTATTTGGGACCATCACAGCGTAAAGAGCAGTTAGTGTTTTTTAAACAGTATAATAAAAAGTACCAAAAATGGACATGACATGATATGACAGTGACGATTTGTCGATTAAAGGATGAATTGATTCATAATTACAGCAATGAAACATGCTGCTTTACCACAGACCCATCACCATGTGGTGAATTTCATATTTATTATAAGAGTGATTGGCAACACTGTTCATAAGTGTAGACAATTAAGGCTTGGTTGGTAGACCTGGAGACACCAACCCGAACACACACACACAGAGAGTGATAGAGAGAGAGAGAAAGAAAGAGTGAAAGAGAGAGAGAGAGATCCCCAGACAGCCCTGCCCCTCACCGATGGCCGAGCTAGAAAGGAGGGGATGGTTATTTATAGCATTCTACGGGTATGCCATCCACAAGGACTCTTGTGAAGGGTATTCAGAAGAAGCTAATAAATAAAGGCCGTGATTTTAAATCCTTCATTTGAATAAAAACAAACTGCCTCTGATGCCGGGGATGCACAGGTGAACGTAATCGTAATGAACTGTGCGGAGCTAACGCAGCACAGGCTCTGCTCAAATTAGTATAGCACACATCAGTGCTAAGTCATCACCTACCTTTGTGCATTTCTTAATGAACAAAACACATACAACAGTCTATAAAAATAATACATATAATAATAACAACCATAATATAATATACAACCTATTCACCAAACATACTGAACCCAGTTTATATAGAAAACTAAAGCTCAAAAAAGAGAACTGATGAAGAATGAAGGATAAGGGCAAGGATACAGCATGATGCACTCGCTTAGTGGTCTGTGGAGTAATGGGTGGGTGGGGGGTGGAATTAGAGAATGAGAGCAATAAAAAAAATCGACGTGTACTTCTCTATGCAGTGTGTGTGTGTGTGTGTGTGTGTGTGTCATCTCACTCACACATGTCTCCCCCCTTGCTTGCCTTCTCTTTCCAGCTGCTCTCTTTCTATTTATAGCACTCACGAAGCGAGAGGGTGCAGGAGGAGTGAAAGTGTGTGTATGTGTGTGGGGGTGGGGATGTGACAGCATCTCCCCCCTCTCTGTTCTCTCTCTACCTCTATTCCTCTCTCAGTCTCACCTTTACTCCTCTATCTCAGAGAGGCTAAACAAGGCTGACCTGCCATCAACGTCATGCTTTCACAGCTCCACTGCGGGGGCATCCCCATGATTCCTCATCAGCTTATGCTGGTTGGTGAATCAATGCGCCATATCAAGATGTCCAGTGCTGTGTAAAGCCCAGCCATACACTTTAAAAAAGGAGTTTCTTTAGTGAAAACAGTGGTTATATATGTACCAATCTACAAAATTAGTTCAAACTTTTTTACAAGCATTATGTGGTAACAAGCTAAATATAGACAATGTATAGGGTACTTTATATTGTCTGTCCCTTGACCGTAGTATTACACACTAAGATTTATTATTCAGTAACTACAGAGACTTCAGTGCAAACTGGCTGAGCTATTCTTATCTAATAGAAGTGTGTATTAAGACTCTGGGCCTGCTGGTGGGCCCAGACCATGTAAGAGGTTAATGCACCTTAAATATCATTGACTACTTTCTGCATGGGTTATGATCATATTTAATTTACATCCATTGCTACATGTGGTCTGTGGTCTGTCAGTGTGACTTAAGCCGCACTTGGCTGAAATATTTAAAGAACACATGTCCATTCCTTTTTAACACTTCTGTTTTGCCTGATTTTTTATTTGCTCGTTTTTTTTTAACCCAAATGATCTCCAAACACCTGCCCCTGGGATGGTTAGTGCATGCTGAAGCTGAAAGCATTCTCTTTTTGAAAGAGGCACTTACATTTACAGACACAACATATGTACCTCTGCGGCCCAGTGGACCGAGATGACTGTAACAAACAACTGCTGTGTTGCCTGGTGGTTCAGTTACATCGACCCAAAGCTTACTTTTCACTCCAATAACCACATCCATAATTGCAGAAGCTGCGACGGCAGCATGAGAAAGGTATGCACTACATGCAGAAGTTGAGAATTATGCCACACATTTAAGTGTCTTTAAGTGTGAATCTGAAATTCATGACTTTACATTATCATGTCAAGCTGATAAGTAATCTCAGAAATTCTGATGCTAAATTAGATATTGTTATGTAAGTCCAATATGACATATTGTTATCCATAGAAATGCAGAAGTACAGAGAAAATTTGTGCGTAAACTTCAATATATTGACATATGTGTGCTTATTTTGCCATACATTTAAATATTTAAAAAAGGCAGAGTTAAACAGGTTTACATATATTTTAACACAACACATATATTGCACATGTATTTTTGATATGAGCAAATATATGTATATACGTTTTACTTCCATATGGAACTTTTGTAGCCTTATAAGTTATACTAATTAGGTTTTTGTGATTTGGAGAACTCTCTGGTGAAAACTGCAGAATGTGTGGAAGAACACTTTGTAACGTGGGTTGTGCTTTGGACCCCCAAGTATGATGTGGTTTGGAAAATTATGGTGAAATCCGTCCTGATGCCTCTGTCTTTTAAATTGTTTCAGGCTTAGTGTGCATAGTGACTCGCAGAAGCACACATACACCATATTTTAGGATGTTCTTTTCTCTCCTTACTCCATAATACTACTTTTTTTTTATTTTAACAAAAACTATGTAGTGCTGCTTTAATAACTGACACATAAGAGTTGAAATGTGGTATTCCGTTCTTAATGTGACTGATAAACAGTATAATGCTGTTGCGAAAAATTACTTTATTATTATTAAAATTACCTTATTATTATTTAACAGTCTGCATGAACATTCAAGCATACTGATTCTGGAAGCTAGCTAGATGGTACCTATGTTTTTGCATGCTGTTACAAAACTAAGGGCTTAGACTGTTGTAAGTGCACATTAGAGCTTTGACTACCCGGTAACTACATTAGCCTTGTAACTTGTGTACAAAACTAAAGATACACACTTTGAACACTGAACATGATTTGGCTGCTCAGCTATGTTTGGGGTAAGGGGGGCAATGTGTTAATTTTTTGCTGATACATCCCATTAATAAATGAAAAGAGCCTGATCAAACTTCACTGATCAAACTTCAGTCATATCTAAACCCCAATGGAGGAATCATTATCTTTAATGAACCATCAGAGCAGAAGTATCAATCCATCACCAAGCAAAGGAACGCCATCCAAAAATGAAGGCCATATTAACTGTAAAAAACCCTTTCAGACCTTCCTGATTAAGCAGCATCATTGTGTTAAACATTAGTGAAATCCTCCATTATACTCATTATGCACAGGATCACACTACGGTCAGCTCATCACATAAGAAGATACTTTTCCTACTCATGTCGGTTGTGAGATGAGGTCTTAAAAATGGAATGACAACAGTATCCAATAAGATCAACAGTATCCATTAAAAATAATAGTCTATTCAAATTTAAATTTGTTTGATAAAGAAAAAAAAGCAAATTGGGGAAAAAGTGGCTCAGATTATAAACAATAAAGAGGTGGTGACAAAAGGTTTTTCCTATAAATGCAATGTACTGAGACGACTAGCATGATTTAAGTACTGTAACAAACATGTAATTGGGGCAAATTTGAGGAATTTCTCACACAGACGTTCATCCCCAAAGTCATTCTAAAACTGAAATCATATTGAACACTTCATTTTAAGCAATGTCTCAAAGCTCATTCTGTTTCCTATGAAAACCTCCCCACTGAGTTTGTATTTGCACCTTTCTGGCATAACTGACCTATGCATGGTCCACCCACATGTGTGTCTTTTGCTGCAGGGCTGGACAAGCTTTACAGGACTTTAGCAAACCTAATGAAAGCTTTTGTCAAAATGCCTCAGTCTACATTCATTCATTTCAACTGACGTTTATTTTGTGTGTGCGTGTAAGGATGCACTAAAGAGATGGATCAGATGCATATTTATTTTTCATGTAGATTTTTTCTGCGTTAACATGGTGAGTAATTTGTTATTTTTGGCAGTTTCAATTAGCTACAACAACACAATCCACCTTGTTAGCACAGCATAATATTATCATTTGTGACTAATAAAACATTCTGAATTTCAACGGTGTCCAATTCCACCCACTAGCTAAGTCTCTCCCATCGCACCATGCTACCAAGCCAGGAGGGTGAAGGCTAGCATGCGCTTCCTCCAAGACTGCATGATTTTCAAACTGCTGTTAACACAACATCATTAGACGACTCAGTGTGCTTGGTGCAGAACGCCAATCGCTAATTCTGTTGGCTAGCACTGCACTAAGGAAAGGGGAAAAGGGCAGGCCAATTATGTTCTCCTGCCTCCTATTCTAGTGCCAGCTTTACCATGCCCAGGTCAACTTTACCTCTTCATTTCTCCTCTGGGGAATCCTCCGTGCCATCTTAAGGGCCATTCTATTACTTTATAAGCTGAAGTTCACTTTATTAGCACATTTTATTAGTTCATTTTTATAGCTCACAGTAAGTCATACTGTGTTCTAAACCACATCGACAAGCCTGTGCGATCTTATTGAAGACCTGGGTGCAGTTTGAGCAGATTGAGAGATGTTTTGGTGATGTATTTTATGGAAATGATTTGGGCTATCTGAGGGAACATTGGTTTCCAGTGTTTGTTAGCAATGTTAGCCTTGCAGTGTTTGATAGCCTAGATTTCCACATTTTTAGACTCCAAACATGTCTTGGCCAATCAACTACATCTGGGATAAGTGAAACTATTCTTTCAGGGTAAAAAGATTAAACATAATGCTACCATTATCTTCCCCCATTTCCATACACTCGTCATATTATGCAAATGATGAGCAACAGAAAAATATACTTCTGAGGCTTGATTACTCATGACAATGGACATACGGAGTGTCAGCTCCAAAGGCTCTAATTTATTCCCTAAACATGAGAGGTGTTAGAGTGAATCATTTCTCCAAATGCAGTTACTCTCACAAACAAAAATACCTTCATCTGTCACATTTTGAATCATACAGCATATCAGCTGAATTTTATAAGTTTGCAAATGCATGCTTTAGCCTTTTTATTGACCTAGTTTACATGCTTCCTTGGGCCCGGTGGGGGGGGCCCAAGTGTGATGTGGCCCCTTCACACTCACCATAGTAGCGGCTGGCCCTCCAGGCCCTCACAGCGCAGTGTAACGCTCCATCCAGCCACAGCAGCAGCCAGCTGATGCAGAAGCCTAGCAACAGCCCCAGCATGAGGTCCATCTCCTGCTTTGTCACACTGTCGCTCACAAAGTAGTTCTCCGATGAGTCCACCAACGAATGGTCCCCGTCATATGGAATTACATAATGGACATGGTGCCTGTGATAGAAAGAAAACACTGAGCCTTGACATTTAGCTCCAAATAAACAGAGAGACCAAAATACTGAAAGCAGTGCAGGTTTGCTCAGAAAGCACACAGATGCCTGACATACTTAAAAGAGACACAAGAGAACAGATGGATACCATATTAAATATAAAGGTACAGAAAAGGATTCTGTGGAGTGATGTCTTAGACAAAAAAAAAACACTCCTGGTTCTCTAAAGAACCTTTTAATAGATGGCTCTTTAAAAAAACTATTTTTGTAAATGAGATGTGATGTCCACATATTATCATGCTCTACAAAAGAACTTAGATCAGCATGTCCATGTCTATCCATTAGATAGATAGATAGATAGATAGATAGATAGATAGATAGATAGATAGATAGATAGATAGATAGATAGATAGATAGATAGATAGATCTGATGGTAATTCACACAAGAGAGAAAAGACTCCAATTGAAAGATCCAGTTGAATAGGAAAAGGCAGGAATACTTCAATTCAAGATCCCTACTTAAGTCACATTAGTAGAATAGAAGAACCAAGCTTAAGTCACATATGTATAACAGGCATAAGTCACATAAGTAGAATAGAAGAACCCAAAAGAGTGTAAAGCTTGTAACAATGGAAGAACCCTTTTGGGTGCTGTATAGAACCCTTTCCTATATAGAACATTTTCTATATAGAACATCTACAGCACATTCTCCAAGCAGAAGAACCTTTTCATGATGCAAAGAACCCTTTAATCAAGCAAAATGGTTCTTTGAGTGTTCATGGTTCCATATAGAACCATTTCTTTCGCTAAACAACCCTTGAAGAACCATCTTCACTAAGAGTGAAGGCTATTGGCATAAGCATTCATAAATGTGTCATAAAAGACTTATGACTAAGTTCTGTGTGTATTGTGAATGTATTATAAAGTCCTAAATAGAGAACGTCGAATAGATTCTTATTACAGAAACATGAGATATCAATAACACTGCATTTGTATTCAGTTTTAACTAAACCATCTGTGCACTTCCACCCATGCAGATAAATGACTTTTTTCCTTTAGTGTCCATATGGGAAAGAACTGAAACAGATCAGAACTGCAAGCAATATAACGGGAACTCAAAATCTAGCAGTCTATTGCTCTTTATTGCTCATTTGGCTTCTGGTATTCTAAATTTCATTCGCCAACAAGGTCTACAGACATGGCTTTTTCAGATCTTCTGGTTTTTAGACTATTAACTGTATCAGATATTGCAGCCATGTCTTATTTGTTTCAAAATGCTTTGCCAAACAAATAAGCTAAAATGACTATCTTACAGTTTAACAAACTGAACACATGCTGTAACTTACAAAGCATTTCATAAATGTCGATAAAAGCAGGCTTCAAATTATTCATACAGTGATGTTGCTTTTAATCATTTATAGGCTATGCCAGCCCAATAAGGTGAAAAGATACTCAAATAACTTCTAATGCAGTTGTTTTGTCACCAGTGCCACTGGTTTCTAAGCATATTTTGGATCATCAGGTTTTCTGTTGTTTTTTTTTTTGTTTTTTTGTAAGTACAGGGAAATATGTCAAATCGTCTGTGGTAATCAATCATATGATCAAAATCCTTATAGGAAAGTCTGTCCACTCGACAGCCATCTTTGCAAACGCCCGCCTGGCATTTACTTCCAGTCATACAAGACCAGGCTTCTATCTCT
The DNA here is from genome assembly GCF_015220715.1 of Pygocentrus nattereri. NCBI lineage: Eukaryota > Metazoa > Chordata > Actinopteri > Characiformes > Serrasalmidae > Pygocentrus > Pygocentrus nattereri. The sequence continues at coordinate 34,780,622 of NC_051219.1, read as the reverse complement.
TTGAATTGGGAGAAACATATGCAACAGAAACTAAATGCCATATTAATGTTTAAAATGTATATTTGAAAGAACTGATCAAATCTGACAAAAACACCATGAGTGATTTGAATCGTTTGGCTCAAATATTGCACAGAATATCTGAAATTTTCAGCTTGTTCTAACTACTGTTCATGCACACATCTCCATTATGAGGATCAGCTTTTCCCAGTTGGGGCTTAAACAGCAAGTGGATTGGTTCATTTTACTGAAGCACTGGACTTGTAAACAGACACGATGTCTCCTCCTTTATAGCATCTCTGATACGATGCAGATACAATATGTAGAGATTTTATTGAAAACAGCCTGAGTATCCCTTGTTATTGTGATTATTAGTTTTTTGTTTTTTTTGGGGGGTTTTTTTGCAAGTAATTTTGGACCATTTCCTTTGGTACGTTCATGTAAAATTCTAACGCAAAGCAATGTATAACTGGAGTTTTTAAATCGTGCCAAAAATGAAAATGACAAAAATAGAGATACAAGGTGTTTGTGCGACAGCGATGATCTGAAAGTAGGAAACTAGATGGGGCTCTAGATTATATACAAGTTTACAAGATGTGACCTAGAACATGACATTGCACCTTTTCTGTCAGCGAAATATGAAGAAATATCTCATGCACTTCTTGTCTTCTTTATGCTTTTTAATGCAGGAAAAGCGCTATCTAGACCTCCATCCTTTCTTTCAGTATGTGGTTGTGTATCTTTCAACAAGCACCTGAAGTCATATTTGCTGGTTAACCATCTGGTACATGCAGTCTTCCAAAGAGCACCTGAACAGCATAATACCGTTCCTCAACTGATCCCAGGGCATCCTACACCCTTAATAAGATTCTTTTAGGGTTCTTTAGTAAACGTAATGGTTCTATTTAGAACTTTGAGTACTTAAAGAACCATTTGAATGCATTAAATGGCTCTTAATGGAAACCTGTTGCATATGACTCTTTGTAGAAGCTTTTTAAAAATGGTTCTAGAGCCAAGAAGGATTCAGCCGTTGTTATGTGTTGCATGTGGCTGTATAGAACTGTTTAGAACATTCTGTGACCTTCTTTCTCATTACTTGTTCACTGGCATAACATTTTGGTGAAGAATGACAGGCAGTTTTGACTGTTACAGTAAACACCTGTGCAGGATTTATCACTGAACATAAGCAATATTTATGCATTTATGGTTATTTAATAGCTAAATTTAAATTTAACTGAATATTGATAATTACAATTAATAATTATTATTCTTTCATTTTAATTTGATGATTTCAGTCAACATTAGTGCAAGGCTGCAGTATGTGTGGCGAGCATGATTAGCTGGTCAGAGTTGAGAGTAATTTTGGATTGGCCTGATTCAGTACCCTTGGGTAGAGAATGCAGGGTTTTTAAGGCTGAAATTGGCCAATTAGTCCTGTGAGCCTGCATATGGAACATTAATGAGTAAATGCTGATGTCAATTAGAGCATCTTTAAAGTCCCACCTAAAGGGCAATTGCCATTCAGATGTAGCACCTTGCATACACACTGAAAAAATGCGTGTACACATTTCTACATTGCAAAAAAATATATCAACACAATTGAACAACAGCTTTCTAATACCTTACTGTTGCCTTTTGTTTGTTGTTTTATCCATGTGGAAATGATGTACACTTTCATTTTCAGTGCAGATAAATGTCTCAAGAGAGTAAACATATTACCACACATTGCTGTAATTCTCCATCACAGCAAAACCCCCAGAGCTGAATTCACAAATGTACTTAACTGGCGACTGTGCATTTTCATTTAACACCGCAGGTATTAATTCACCCCTAGGGATTTGTACTATAGTGGCCTATACACCTTGCTTTGTGCATGCCCTCTACGTGTCTCTAAGGAAATTAATAACATGTTCCACCCTACCAAGGGAGTACACAGCACGCATTACACCTATATATGACACCCAAAAATTTATACAGCGGAATAAATGATGAAGAAACTCCACCGATGCGGGCTATTCTCCTCTTACCTAGTGGAGGAAGTATATTGGGTCATATTTTAAACATACTGCAACTGTGCCAACTTCACAATGCCACAAAGGAGCTACACAAAGCTGCACTTGGAGGGAAACACATCTAGAAAAGCATACAGAGAAATCAAAGAGGATCCAGTCACCACCCATTCACTATCCACTCTTCATAAAATCAAAGAGCCCAATTATGCTGTTAAAAGACGTGGATAACCCAGTGCATTCAGTATAGACACATATGAATAAATGCAACTATGAAAATTAATCTTTCACAGGTAAAATCAAATGCTTTCCATTCTATACATGTAGTGTTTTGAAATTTAAAACAGTTCAGACTCTTCTGTGTCTCTCATTTGTGTCTTCTGTAAAAGCTAGGGTCGCTGATCAATTCATTGATCAGTTAATGCAGATGTGAATCTCTGAACCAGTAACTAACTACTTTTAATGCTTTCTGTCAGACTGCACAAATTTTCACTGTGCTTTATGTGTCTCAGTTGCACGTTTGTGACACGTTGGTGTTGATATACAGTTGTGAGGGGTTGAAACTGAAGGCATGTTACAGTAGTTCAGGCATTTGTGTGGTTCTAGCTTAAAGATGAGGTTTTTTGTGTAGGTAAACCAGTTGGTGTGTATAGTCGGAGCTTTGTAGAATCAAAACCTACAGAATTGAAAATCACATCAAACC
>NC_051219.1:34020413-34095413 GCF_015220715.1 Pygocentrus nattereri | reverse complement strand
CCCTGTTCTTCAATGGTCAACAGGGTAAATAAAATAAAAACATTAAATGGACAATGAGTATAGAAAAGGGTCATAATGTTATGCCTGATCCGTGTATATGTGTTTAATTTCCAGTCAACATAGCCGACCATAGACTTATTCATTGTTATGAGATATTTCTGAGAAGATTAGATATAAGATAATTCACTTACATAAGGAAGGGGAAAGGGAAATACGTGAAAAGTAACAGTTTCCAAAACTGGACTTAAAAAATATTAATAGGTATGAAGAACATCTGACTCTGCAAGCAAGACTTGACGGGCCTGGTGTTCTCAGAACCATGGACTAGCATCCCCTGAGTCCAGATCTCCACATTGTTGAGTGTGTTTGATCATGAGAAGCAGAAAATGTTCCCAACTTCTAAGACCGAACTTTTCATTTGAAAAGAGTGGAAGGTGCAATAAAAGCAGAGGATAGTAACATTAAATAGCAGTAAAATTAAATACTGAAATGAACCGATATCATATTTGGTCACTGAGATTTTCGTGTAAATGTATGTTAAATAAATACACTGCTTTTTTTTTCCTGATGCTGAAAAATGAAAACAAACACACACACACACACACACACACACACGCTGTCAAACCACAATAAAGGCCATCCAAAATGAAAGACAGATAACATTTATCTGATGTGTTCTTTTCTCCATAGAGATATGGATCTGTTGAACCTCCTCAGATCTGTTTAGTTTGTTCACTGTAGACGGGTCTTTCCTCTTTATCTATGCAATGACACATTTGTCAGTATTCTCATATTAACGGGGCTGAAGTAAACTGTCATGTCTCTATAGCAGCGCCTGTCGCTTCAGTATAAGAGCTCAGACAATGAGTTGAACACTTCTAGCACGTACCCGACACACACATACACACACACACACACACACACACACACACACTTATGATGATGCTGCTGTCCCAACAATCACAGCAAATCCATCCTCTTTCTTCAAGGGTTTGCGCTTAAGGAGGTAGAACAATCTATTAGAATCACTTTGAGGAGAAAAGATTGCAGTGGACAGAAGAGAGGAGAAGGACAGAAGGAGAGAAGGAGAGAAGAAGAGGGAGGGATGTAGGAGGGGTGAGAGGAGTGATATGTTGAGAAGAGAGGCTAAAGGAAGAATAAACGATATAAAGCCCTCAGGCCAACATACAACTACTGTCACTGCGCCTCATGCAACACACTGCAACTTTCAGCACATTTTCTGCCAGTCGATTAACTCCTGCATGTTGCAGATGGAGACGTGCTCATCATCTACACTGCTGTCTAATGCACGCCTCTTCCTTTATTTTGTTGCAGATGCATGTATAAATCATTTCAGTGGTGCTACTGCTGTGCATCTTTTTAATAATGTGAACCATTGAGAAAGGAGTATACCACTGTTGGTAACTTTACAGGAGAAGGAAAAAACATACTTTACACTTAATGCAAGTTCATGCAGTAATTCAATAGAACCAGACATTTTACTAAGTCATTTTTGGCCATTTCTTTTGGTGCATTCATCATGAAATTTACACACAATATAAAGGACAACAGGTATTTTCAAATTATGTCAAGAACTAGAAAATGGCAAAAATGGAGATATGAGGTTTTGTCCTAACAACAGTGTTATCTAGGGTGCCCGTACTTTCTATTGGGGGGCCAAAATGCAATATTTGTGGTGGGCCAAGTGCTAAAAGAGACAAAACAACATACAAAAGAAGAAAGATAAATCTTCCTAAAGAGTCCTGCCTTTTACAACACTAGGTGTAGACATCTAGTTTGACTGGCTGAAGATGGCAAGGTTCTACTTAGCTTTCTTCTTTTACTACAGTCAAGTGCTATTACTCACTGCTTAGGTAAGTAGCCTAGCACAATTCAGCTCTTACTACCAGGAGAAACATGGAGCATGCTGATGCTGTGTCTATGTGTGGCATGTAAACATTGCGATGATCTAGAGCTTTGTCAGGCCTTTATTCAGTTAATGTGCAGGAGGATTCAAGAATTCAGTGACTGCCAATGATAACCTTTTTAAATATTTTCACTGGCATCTGAGAGCTTTGTTTTTCAGTAATCTAGAGGGTCCTGGCATCCAAATGGAATGGCCTAGACTCCCCAGGCCCCCCTGTTATCATGCCCCTGATCATCACATCAGGGTACATTAAACGTACTGTGTTTTAAAGTACATTACCTTAACATTTGCTCCATGTTGGAGATACGTAATGCATATGGGACATTTGTTTGACCCCATGTCCTGACACAGTATATAAACAAACCCAAATGACTGTGCATTTCTGTGATATTATCCACCTGCTAAAAGTCTTCCTCTGTGATTTTAGTGTGTAATACTCAGCTAGTCCAGAAAGCCCCTCTCAGATCAAAGTGTGTGGAGGTAGGGGGCTGTAGGTGGCTGCTTTTTTGTTTCCAGTTTGCAGTGATGTACAGTGGCACTCTTTCATCGTCCTGCACACGCTGCAGGAGCTCCGCTCAGCTCACTTCCCATCAACAATCAGCCAACTGTTATTCTGTTAGAGCACTGACTATGAAGTTAGTTACAGACAGAGAGACAGAGTGAGGGAGGAGTAGCTGTGAGGAGTGAAAGAGAGACAGCAGCAGCATGAATCATGGCTTCAATAAAGAGCCCAGTGCAGATCAATACAACCCACAGGAGTGTGAGGACACACGCTCCAGCCCAACCCTATCCGAGTGTGGGGGGCGCGTTAGAGTGTGTGTGTGTGCTGAGTTCTACCTTGGCCTTGCCGCTGCAGAACTTCAGCTGTCCATCAATGTTTGATGAAAGGCAACACTTTTGAGAGCGAGGCAGGTATCTGCGCTGACTCATCAAAAGCAGCCAATTTAAAACCCAGTTAAAGCTAAAGGCATTCTGTAATAATGTTACCTCTTTTATAATAAGGCTTTTATTTTATACTGATGGGCCAGGGAATATTGACAAAGAGCAAAACAGTTTTGTGCTCAATATATTGAATTTGGCCAATAAATTGGTAGCCTTGAAACAGCTTGAGTACGTATTAGAACTGTACCTACTGTACCTTCAACAGTTGTGAATTACTGTTTAAAAGTTGGGAATCAATGTTTTCAAAAATAGAAACCCAGGTATAAAATAACTTAATGAATGAATGAATGAATGAATGAGTAAGACCTTACTTATCAATTAAATTCTTTATATGACAATGGTTATCATGTTGCTTGGCAACCACAATCTACTTTTATAGACTACAGACTACAACTACATTGGTGAAAATGTGTTTTTTGAAATTATTATTGTTATCATTTTATATATATATATATATATATATATATATATATATATATATATATATATATATATATATATATATATATATAGACATATATAGCTTATTACATTGTGACATTTAGCATTTCATGACTTCTGATTATTCTTAAAATGCTTGTAATAATTAATTAAGACATATAAAAGTCCATTTTGGTTTGTAGTTGTGTTAAGTATATACTTAAAATTAGAATAAATTTTATGTAATTGTTCATTTTGTTTGAGTCTACATAGTGTAAGTTCTTATTTAGTGTAATTGGTGGGCGGGGTTTATGCCAGCAGGGGTGTCTTTCCACTCTATCAGGCCTTCATGTCCGTCACATGCTGGCCTGGGTAGGAAGGTGGCCAGTGGAGCATGACCACAGGAGACACTGCTACTCCTCTGTGGACGAGAGTGGCTACACACTGCTGGTCAGTTCCCATTAAGAGAGACACATGCAGGGAACGCATCTGTAATGTGTGCCAGCAGCAGTAGACTCAGCGAGTGTTAAAGTGGACACCAGGGTCTTTAAAAGGCACGTGCTGCGTAACTTAATGAGCGCAACGTCCGCTCCTCCGCCCGAGAGCAGGGACAGAGAGAGAGATAGAGAGAGAGAGAGGGACAGGGAGAGAGAGAGAGGGACAGGGAGAGAGAGAGGGACAGGGAGAGAGAGAGATGGGGAGAGAGAGAGAGAGAGAGAGAGAGAGAGAGAAAGAGAGAGAGATTCTCTCTTTTTTCCTTTATAATTTGGTCGATAGAGGTGAAGGACGTTTCATGGCTATTTGTGTGTGTGTGTGTGTGTGTGTGTGTGTGTGTGTGTGTGTGTGTGTGTGTGTGTTTGCGGATGTAAGTGTGTGTGTGTGTGTGTGTGTGTGTGTATGAGCAGTCTCTAAGAGTGAAATCCTGAGATAAAGCTCTGTGGTGCTCCGTGTTTAATGGAGCTTAATCCTCAGATTTGACATCCACAGGGCTGTAGTAATGCGGCCCTGCTCAGCTCTAAGAACCCTCCCAGAGTGAGGGACCTTACACAGACACACACACATACACACACACACACACACACACACACACACACACACATACACACATACACATATTTGACCACACTTTACAGGTATCATACTCGAGATCCTCTGTATTATATGATCTATATGCCATGGTGAAGTGGATATCAGCCTGTCATCTACAGAAGATTACTTAGCTGAATTGAGAATGAAAGCCAAATAACTAAATGGCTTTCAGTAGAGCTTCTGAAAAACGATCAGAATTCCTGACCTTTAATTGCTTCCAGTACGCCATTTGAATTAAAATGGACTTTAATTCATATTTTACTTGTTGCATTTTTTACAAACTGAGCATTCATTTCTGTAAAATAAAAAGAGTTAAACTAGTGGTAGCAAAGTAGCACCTTAATAACACATTGATAATGTATTAGTAACACATAAATAACACGATAACAATCGTAACACCACAAATTTGTTTAATCTGGTTAATGCATTTTCTTAGTTTGACCCTTTGAACCATCTGTTTTTCCAGCCTGAAGCCAAGCTGTGCTCTGACACCACCATGCTAGCGCTCTTATTCAAATACCGCTTTTAAATGGCATCTTGATGACTCTCTTGATGAACATTATTTCCAACTACTGCTCTGCTGGGAATGTATTCATCACTGAAGTACGTCAAGTACAAAGTATCACTTACAAGCAAAACACACCACTGTTGCTGGCAATACCAATTATATCAGTAACGCTAGCCCTGGAGGACACCTTCAGCAGACTATGCTGGACAGTGCCTATGACAGAACTATGGACACATCAACTAGCAGCAGACTAATATTAGCAACTTAAAAATGGAAAGCTCCAGAAAGTTTCTGTCCGCTTTCACTATTTTATATTGTTTCTATAAATGAATTAGTGATTTAGTTTACTCTTCATGCATGTTTCATCCCGCTCCCGCCTGCAGTGGCCTGGTTAACCTCCCACTCCCATAAGAAAAACTGAAAATAAGTCTCAAGCCTCAAGATGTTGTGGTGGCGTGCTAACCTCTACTGTTCTGTACCCTGTACAGGGGCTTGAGACCATTAAATTTTTCTAAACGATTGATCTTTTTCACATGTGACAAATCTGTTCCTCATAATGTAAGGTAAGCTTTTTTGCAAAGAATGATGAAGTCTTGTTGATAGCTATAAACCCATATCAGTATATATTGTCCTCAATATCAGGAGAATAATTAGAGGCCTTAATTTGAACCATCATTTATATCTGCATTTTGCATATATGTGTTAGATTCTAGGTTCTTTTCACATTCTTCTTGTTCAGTGGTCAGGAATTTCTGTGTCCACTTTTAACACAGTTATCCAGGAGGAAGTGATGACACTAAGTGACATTTCTGACGGTCGTCATCTTGTGGCAGTGTTGAGCACTTAATGAGCTGCTTGCCAGACTGGTGCTGTGTGATTCTGCAGTGAGAAGAGAGCAGTGAGGGGAGTTTGTATGTGGAAATATCACACTGGGAAGAAAATTAAACTACTATAAAGTTGTTTTAAAAAGTGTTCTCGTAAAAGTTTACTGGCAAACAGGGCGTTCTTTTTCATTTGGATTTCAATGTGGCCGTGTGAGTGAGCTGCTGACTGGCACACAGAGTTTAGAGAGAAGCAGAGCGCCCAGGGGAGTGAAGCGTCAGCAGCCCAGGCCCATGGGGCAGTGCCCAGGTGAGCTGAGCATGCCAGGACACTGACCAGCACTAATGTGTCTCCTCTGACCGCCCTGGGCTAAACATATTCACAATAATTGCCTTGGGAGTCAGAGAGGCCTGGCACAGCACTAAATGTAGATGCATGAAATAGTGGGAGAGATAGAGTCAGAGAAAGAGAGAGAGGGAGAGAGAGAGAGGGAGGGAGGGAGGGAGAGTGTCAGTCAGGCCAGGAGGAAGTGTGTAATCCAGTTGTATAATTGTGACAACTCCACAGCTCTACTGTGGTGTTTGACCAGTGTGACTATGTGGTTCATAATATCTTCATGAGATAATGTTCACGTCCCATATGTATTATATGCACTGATAAGCCATAACATTAAAACCACCTCCTTGTTTCTACACTCATTGTCCATTTTATCAGCTCCACTTACAATACAGGTGCACTTTCTATATCTACAATTACAGACTGTAGTCCATCTGTTTTTCTGCATACTTTGTTTGCTGCTTTCAGCCTGTTTTTCCATAGTCATAGGACCCCAAAGGACCACCACAGAGCAGCCATTATTTGGGTAGTGGATCATTCCCAGCACTGTAGTTATGCTGACGTGGTAGTGGTGTGTTAGTGTGTATTGCACTGGTATCAGTGGATCAGACACAGCAGTGTTCCTGGAATTTTAAAACGCTGTGTCCACTCACTGGCCATTCTATTAGACACACTTACTTTGTTGGTTCACCTTTTGGATGTCAGAGACAACCTAATATTAATCACATAGATAATGTATCAACTTGACATCAAAGTTGGCAAATGCAACCTTTATGACAACGATGCTTAGTGTGTATAAATGTTTATATGGGCCTTTTTCTAGGTGTCATGAAGGGCTTATGTAGGTAGCATGAAGCCTTATGAACACTGACCCACAGTAAAGTGGTAGTGACGTTTTTAAGCCTGCTTTAACCAGCATTAACCAAAAGAAATGGTTTGTCTAGGGGTGTGCGATATGAAGAAAATGTCATTATGATACTTAAAGACATTTTCATGATACTCGATATGTCTTGATATTTCATTTTTCATGAGGTTTGAAAAGTTAGAACACAAAAGTCCCAGCAGTGCCTAATTTTAAAAATACATATATTACATGCAGCTGGTTAGTGTTTTTCAAATACTGACTGTATGTAATGTATTACTTTACAATACAATATTATCATTATGGTTTACATCGCTGGACATCTGTAGACCACAGCATCAGGTTTCAGACATCAGACAAAACAGAGCAAATGATGAGTTCTTTGGAGAAACAGTTATTTCTCAGCTCTCGCACAATTAGAAAATCAGGAAACACAGCCAGAATCACAGCATCAGAAAAATATACTCAAGCTTGTGTGACATTTGCAGTTCCATTCCTCATCACTTGATTAATTGCTGCAAATATAGTTTCATAGCCAAATTAAAGAAGACAAGGCACTACAACCTTTTTACTGAACTGTGAAATGATGTTCGTTTATTAGATACACTATCACTGTGTTTGCTCCTGTCTCATGTTAGAGGCTGTTGCAAAATAACTGGATCAAGTGCGCACAAAAACTTTGTAGTGGTACACAAAATGTTGAGGCTGAATCAGTGGAAATTGAGGTCTGAGGTCAAATCACCTGATGCCCAATTGTACAAAAGCTGAAACACAACTGTTTTTCATGAGATTTCATTTTCACCCCTCTATACGCTCTTAAGAATGATGGTGCTTTAAGGGTTCTTTAGTAAAAGAAATGGTTCTAGATAGAACCATGGACATACAAGAACCCTTTGCATGATGAAAGGGTTGAAAGGGGCATATACAGAACCCAAAAGGGTTTTTCTATTCTAACAAACTTGACATCGCAATGAAGAAGAACGCTTTTTGGTGCTATGTAGAACCCTTTTCGTAAAGGTTCTATTTACAACCATCTACAGCACATTCTCCATTAATCTTCAGAGCTTTTTCATGATGCAGAGAACCCTTTAATCATGCATAGGGTTCTTTTAGTGTTCATGGTTCTATATAGAACCATCATTTTTAAGACTACTTTTGCCCTTTCAGGTTTGAAACAGCACTTTTCTAAGATAAAACCTTTTTTACTTCTCCTTTTCCTTGTTTTTCCTACAAATTGTAGTCAACACACACACACAGTCATAGCCAGCAATGAGTGCCGGTGTTCTGCTATTGCTAATGTATCCACTAACACCATCACACAAACATGGCTCGCCATGACACAAGGCCTGTGCTGTGCCAAGCTTCTGTTTTCCTCTTCATTCATCTCTATTCCCTTAGTTTTTGAAGTTTTTCAAGGTCTCTTCTTTTCCTGTCTCCCCCTCTGCAGAATTAACCAGGTAATTGTGCTCTGACACACTACATCTCCTGTTCTGGGGCTAATGAACAGCTGGAATTCCAGCCACATGTTGGACCGAGGGGTGAAGGTAAAGAGAAAAAAGCGAAATGAAGCAATGAAGGAGCGTGGGCGAACCCCAGAGACCTGGGCTGAGATGCTGGCGAGAGAGAAAAGAGGGAAAGAGAGACGTGCAGGCGTCCTTCATTTGGAAGCTTATTCAAATGCTTGCCTGCATGTGGTTAGCTAGGCAAAAGAGCGAGCGAGGGAGAGAGATAATGAGAGAGCAAGATGGATGGATGGAGAGAGGGTAGAGGAGGGGAAGAGAGAGAGAGCTAATGACATTAAGCGACGCTGATGAATTGACACCCATCGAGCCGTATTGACATCACCTGAGCCGCCGCCGCCAACAGGAGGTCTCTGAATCCAGGCTTTTTTCAATTAAAAGAAATAATTTGATTCTCAGTGCAGTAACCTCTGAGGGATGGTGGCATGATTGATGTGCCAGTTGAGGAATGGGGGTGTCACCCTGGCAACCCGTCTCTGGGTGCCCTCCCCACCCCTTCGTTCTGTCTCCAGCGTCCGGCCTAGGTGGGCTTGTGTCAAAGCTGTCCATCATAACTGTTTACAGCTCGCTCGCTCTTTCCGTCTCTGCCTCTTTCTCTTTTTGTAGACAAGAGCTGGCAGCATAATTACTTTTATGGGCTGGAGAATGTCTGCCGTGACTCCAATCTTCAAAAATCCACACAAATACACACCATTTACATTAACTAACCTTTAATCTTCTGCCTGATTCATACTGTTTCTGTCTGGGTGGGGTTGAAGGAAATCACATTTCCTGAAATCGATCTTAAAGATCATTCATGACATTTTTGTGCGGCTCATTCGCTTCCATTATTTTCAGTACAGCGCATTAGCTCGTGTTATACTTCTAATCTGGTGATGCCTTTGAAAGGGGAGCGGCCTTACATCAGCTTTAGTGTCTGTATGACAACATAAAAGCCGTTCTTGCCGGTTGAGGATGTGAAATATTTACATCAGGCAACCGAGGCTTGTTTGTACACAGAGAAATGGTGGTCTGCATGTGCATGTGAGTGTGTGTGCAGCTGAGTGATCAGCTAATGGACTGATTCTGATGAATAAGAAGCGTCTAACACATAACATGCTCTTTTTTTCGTCCCAAGGCCACTCCAACCATTACATTAGCATATTCGGTGGTTTGAAAAATGTAACATTGGGCGTCCAGTTTACTAGATGGTAATTTGGTTGATAAGCAAGTGAGTGTGAGGCATTTAGCGCTCAGGAGGGAAGGAGCCATAAACTCACCTAATGGCCACTGTTTAATCCCTTAAATCCTATGGGCCATATATAAACAAGCAGGGACATGGGAAATGGGGGGTGCTGAGGGGGGCTGCAGCAACCTCATATTTCAATTAGTTGTTAAAGATCTATGTGCATTCGAGTATTGAATCTTCAGCGTGGAGCTTGACTATGGGCATCACACAATGCTACATATCAACAAAGCATTTTAGTGTTAACCAGTAGAGGGAGCATTCAGTGTGATGCTCGCTCTACCATTTAATAATCATATTTGTACTACGATGATTTCAGGAAACCCAGCGCTTATTGTTTGTATCTCAGCTCATTTGCACAATGCTTGTCCAGAAGAAGAGAGAGCAGGCCGTGTGTCAGCAGGCTGATGTGTTAGTGATGTGTATATATTGTTCTCTATAGTCACATTGTAGCATGGTTTGACACAATCTGTTTGATGAAAACGATATAAAAATTCATAACAAAAAAGGCATATGATTGTGCGCAATATCATATGACATATGCTGCTTAAACTTTCAACTTTAAGCACCTTCCCACATCTGTTTATCAATTTCATACTAATTAACAAATAATTCATTGTAGCTACTAAATAATAATTGCAACATTCTGTATTTTCCAGTTTTTTTCACTGAAATCCACTTAAGATGCTAAAAACAGGCATAATTAATTTCACATGACCATTTGTTATCCTCTCTTTGTCCCTTAGTATGAAACAAGCTGTTGTTGTTACTGTGCCTTCAGGACTGATATGTATAAATGAACTCTGATTGGCTGCCCTGTATTGTGCCTCATTCAGTTCAAAAAGCTGTTCAAGCTGAAACACTCCGTATAACTTCATTGTTAATAGGCAGGACTTGCGTGATATAAACTTAAGAAGTGGATATATATAAATAGGTTGAGTTTTGTGACATCACAACTCATTCAAGGGGCTGCTTTTACAGCTTCATATCCATACATGGAGTGTGTGTCCTGAGTAATGAATGGTATGTTTTGAAATCCTAATGCTTACATACTACATAAAACTGTTTTATTAAAAAAAGAAAAAAAAAGATTATAATACAGTTTCCCATGTTAAAGTGTACTCACTAAACCCGTTTTGTTATGGTAGTCATGTTTTAGGACCAGAAAATGCAAGTTCACAAGATCCCAACCCCCCAAATGTGATATCATTTTAAGTCAATGATCTTCTCTTAAAAGGAAATGAGCACCTTTTATGATAACAGGGATGGTCTACTAAGCTACTGTCCTCTACAGAAGATAGAAAAAAGAATGACTGGGTCTCAGGAGGATGTGGGACCTTTAGAATGAGTAAGCCCACATTTTAACAGCATAAAACACCATGACAGAGGCTGTTTTTTTGTTTGTTTGTTTTGGTTTTTCTGTTTTCACAGTTTTCGTTATTGATCAATGTTTCTTCCATAAGTAATCAGGGAGGCCTGTACGTTTTTCCACCAATGAAAAAAACAGAAAGTGTTTTTGTTTTTGGTAGTGGGTCAGGGCTTGTTTGTTTCTGTCAGTCTGTCACACCTGAGTCAGAAATGCCAGTATCGAGTGAATGAATGTGTGCCTTAGGCTTCAGTTTAGTCTCCAGTTGCACAAGGTCAGAATGCACCTTGTCTGAATGTGCACTCAACCAGCACGGCTACAAACATGCACGCACAAACAGATTCATACTCACTCGCTCACTCTCTCTCTCAAACACACACAAACACACACACACACACACACACAGACTCTGAGACTCTCTCCTTCTTTCTCACACCCATCTATGGGGAGCAGGGTGGCATGTCAGCTTGCACAGGACCGCTGGAGTCTCTCTGCTTATTTCACAGCAGCACCTGCTGGCCGAAGCAGGCACAGTAGATCTAGAGCCAAGAAAAGTGAAAGGGATCAGGAGAGACGGACACCCCGCACTCGTCCGTCTGCCCTCTCTCGTCTGTCTTTCTTGCACGCATGCACCGCCCCAGACCTGTCACGGCACCTTCTTTCACTTTTGAATTGATGACGTTCACCCCTGCCAACGTCTGAGGGATTTCAGGTCTGCTTTCCAAAGCCAAGGAGCATAATGAATGAAAAGCCCCTTCCCAAATTGATTTTGAACGAAATCAAAACCCACCCGATTCAATTTTCGAGCACAGGGTGCCATGAAGGAGCTCTGGAACTTCTAAAGGCCGAAAAGGAGCCATGATAAAAAGGGAACGTGACTGAGTTTTTTTTGTTGGCAGCTGTGTTAGCACAGGTGGAGTGGAGCTGGCTGAGTGTTGGAGGAGGCGGCGGCAGCTTGTGTTGTTTTTTGATGCGATCACCATAAACTTGTAAACCCATGAATTTCCAAGTTTGCCACAAGGCTGAAAAAATCATGAATACAAGCGAAAAACTCGAGCACCTTCCACGTTACAGGTACACTTATTGTGACGTATCAACAGCTAGTTCAATCAGTGATAGCACATAAAAAAGGTAAGCGAACAAAACTGACAATGTACTACTGTGTGGCAGCCAATAATATATATGTTAACACTCTCTATGAATATTATGTTTAAAACAATCTTTGAACACATTAACACATAATAATGCATTGATAAGTTTTTATAAACACAGCTATTATTATTTAGAAAAGTGCATGACACTTTATAATCATGTTTATAATGCATTTTGAACTGTTAACACAGTACGTTATAAGCAGTGTTCATAACATTATATTGTGACAAAGCAACTTCTAGCTTGCATAGTGCATAAGCGCCTGCCTAGTCGTAAACACACATTGAGTCGTGCCAGGATTTCTCTTAAAATCTACAATTGAATAATGATTTAAAGTTGTTATGAATGTATTGTGTTGTTTTGCAAGCCTTGAGTGATATGACAGCATTTGGGTTATTCTACTGAACTGGTTCAGAGTTGAAAACACATTTTAAGATTTTAAATAACTTGCTTTGAATTAACCTATACCTTCATTATTTTTATTATATTAAAGTAACATATAGAACACTAATTTTGCTCTTACAAAACCATATTAATGCCTACAAAACTGTATCAAATGTTTTAGTAGTGACTGTTTTGGTAGTGACAGTTTTATCTGATTTTGAGCAGAAATTGAAAATAATAGCCAGTACATTACGCTTTGAACAGCTGTACACACCTAAAAACATATTTTTCATTAAAACACAAAAAACTTCACTGAATTGCAGAAAATGTGTATTTCAGTAGTGACAATTCCTTGATGTTACACACTGATCTTCAGACTTTAGGACACATTTACCCCAAAACAATTCAACTGCTCACCATGTGGCCATGAGTGACAGGCTGTAGTCTCACTACCTGCTCTAAAATGCAGGGCTGTGGCTAAACTTAGGCTCTGACTGTGGACTAAAACTCTTTGTTTCAGTAGTGATAAGAAAACATGAGACGTGCATATTGTATGAGAAATTGACCACTTGTTGATGACCACCTGAATATAAACAACTTTTTGACGTGACTAATTTGCTACTGTAGAGGTTGACGAGGATGCTCCATTAGCAGTGATGCTTCTGCCCTCTAACAGAGCTTTGCACACCAGCCAACACTGTTCTGACCGCCACGCTGCAGAACTGGGTCCACCCACTGAAACTGCCCACACAAACTGACCTGTACACCCAGCTTTGTATCTGCTCATGTATACAAACCCACCCACCCTGACCAGCACATAGTATAAGGGGATGATATGATAAGTTCAGAAAAAGAGAGAGAGAGGCAGCATCACCTCACCAGCCTTATTGCTCAGTTCTGATGTTTTGCTTAAATCCAATCTGCCTCTATGATCCACACTGGTCTCTGTAAGTGTCCTGTTTCTGTCAGTAATGTATAGAGACCTCGGTCCTCAAAGGACCTGCACATGTGCATTGTATCATTAGTGTTGTATGGCTTATAACATCAGGCTTCAGTGTCTGCATTTGGGAATTGACTTGAGGGACACTGGGACACTTGTGCAGAGGTGCTGGTAGGAATTGTAGGCCTCTGTGAAAATGTTATACATGGGCCTCTAGCCTCCCTTAGCAGAACCTTACCATTAAAGCATAACCTTTTTTTGTTTTAGGTCTGTAATGCCAAGTTACATACATATCATTGCGTAAGTTGTAAATATGAATATGTCATGAATGATCAATATGCTACCTTCCATTGGGCGAAATTTTGAAATGCTTCTCCAAAGTGATGCTTCTTGGCTGCTATAATGAACTCTTTTTGACTAATGTAGTGCAGATACATCTTTCAAAGCCTTCTTAAATCTCATAAACATACAAGATTATCGAGCTATAGAGCATGAGATTCAGTTGTGGAATAATAAAGATAGTGTAGTTTTAGACTGAAGGATTGGAGGGGAGGCAAGAAAGTGTTCTTAGCATACACATACACAACAGACACCAGACCACTTTCTACTTAAACTTTCAAGTTAAACTTTTACATTTAAGTTGTAAACTTACAGTAGAATGTGAGGTTTTGTTAAGATGCATGTAACCTGGTTGCAGCGCAGGATCCCCATCTTGCTAGCTGATGTACAGGCTAACTAATAAAAGTGACTACCACAGATAACCTTCTCAACATTCTCCATCCAGGGGTGTATCTCTCTGCGCAGTTCCTGCTTACTCAGCCAGCTTTAAGCTCAGATGGATCTAACCCTGATGGCAGTAGTGATGGCTTTGCTTCTTCACAGTTTTTAATTTTTGTATATTTAGGTTGTGGAGTTTCTTTTTATTCCATGGCACTCCTCATGTTTCATCTAACACTTTCATGTCCACATGCATGAGGATTAATCACAGCCTGAGTATCTAAACCTACTAAAGAAAGTTGTTAACCGCTGTGGTAAAGTGAGTTTACTGAGTCTGTGAATTGGCTTTGTTGCATAGACCTCAGATCCACGACGCCTTTTGCCTGGCTGCAAGCAAAAACAAATGGCATAGTGTTAACACCATGAAAAAGATAATGTTCCTTTATTATTGAATTTTTTCACCTCTTCATCACTTTTAGATTTTTAGTTCTAGATGTATACATTCTTTTTTAAAACATGTTGCTTTTTCTCCTCACTTGAGCATCTTAGGCTTTGTTCACATGAGTTTTTCTTCATATGTGTCACATACATACACATTTTTAAGTTAAAGCATTGACTTCTTTTTACAGTATGCAGTTACTATAGCATGAACCTTCTTTTTTATTATCATTACAGCACATCTTCACCACAGAAAACCTGGGTGATGCATGTCCTGTTTTCTATTTTTTTATTATTAATATACTTTTTTTGAAAAGCCTCATTTGTGTTTTTTCCCTTTGAATTAAAAGCAAAGGTTTCTCTTCTCACAGACTGTGAACTCACTAAACCACTGATAATTTACACAGAGGGGGGCACTGTTGGGGTGACAGAATATATTGATTCCCTCAAGATAGGGGCTCTTGGAATATTATGTCACCCCTGTGTTTGCCTTTGTGTAAGTAAATGTGAATTGTCTCTGATATATGGATTTAAAACAAGTAAATAATTAAATAATAAATAAGTAAATCTCTAAAGTGAGCCACTGAACAATTTGAAAACATGACTTAAGTACACATCTGACTGTCTTCATTAGGGTCACAGGACTATTTGTGGAGTATGTAGCTGATGTAAGTCACCCATGACCCAAAGTGGCCCATATCTGACTGTTCACAGTTTGGGAATTAAAGCAGATCCATGCCACTTTTAGGCAAAAGAAATACAATTTGCACCATTGCTACACCATCCAATGACTGAAGGAGAAAGCAAGGAACAGGAGAAACGAGAGCTGGACAGTGATCAGTCATATCCTGCAGAGAGGAGAGGAGAAGAGAGGAGAGGAGAGGAGGGGGTAATTATCGGTAGAATACAGAAGGCTGTCCTGTCAGCGGATTCACACTCACACTAATCAAGCCATTGACACAACAATTGCATTCCAACAACAAGTGGCCTTCGGCCGCCTGGCCCCACCTGCCGAGCAGCCATCGAGCGCCCGGCTCTCCTAATGAACGTTTGACTGTAATTAGTGCGCGATATCTCTGAAATTAGGCCTGCCATAGCATTAATTACACAATTACAGAAGACGCAGACTGGATCGGCTGGGGGGAGAAGAGGAGGTGTGTGTGGGGAGGGGCTGCTGTTTGAAACACCCATGAACTACGGACAACACTTTGATTCATGATCTGGGCTTTGTGGAAATATCGCCTTTGCCAAGTTAATTTGTAAAGGGCAGCATATTTGGTCAAAGAAAATCAGCCTGACCTTTTCCTGGAACAATCCTGGGTTTTCGCTTTGTCTTTGTCTCACTCTTCTAGTTGCTGAAACTCATTGTTCGGCTCCTCCGTGTTTCCCCGCCGACAGACGGCACTAACCGAGAGCCGTGGCATTCAATTAATCGCCTCTAATAGAGTAAATGTGTCTTAATTATTGTTGGCCTGAATGAATGGATTTGTCTTCTCTCATTTACTGTAGATTCATCCTAAATATCAAATGAGCTCTGCAGAGAGAGAAGCAGTTGTTTGCACAGAGTTGTGTTAATCTGAGTTTTTTTCTACTCTGTCTCCTATATAAACACCCCTTCTTTAATAATTACACAGTTTTTCATTCTGTGTCCTATATAATCACCTCTTCTTTAACCCATTAAACTGCAGGTTTATTATAAGACACTACTATAAATTACTTACTACAATGAAACTATAGGTTACAAATTGTACTCTGCAAAAGTCAGAGACCACCCTTCATTTATATTTCAAGTCAAAACAGCCAAATAATTTTTTCCGCCAGTAAAAAAAGCAAAGAACATATATGGCAAGCCTTAACAACTAAATATAATAGCAAATATTTAGTGTTTAGTCCCTTTACCTTTATTACAGCTTCTTTTTTTCAGGACACTTTCTGTTATTTTAAAGACGTCTGTAGGGATGTTTTCTTCATCTCCAAAGTTTAGTCTTAAAAGTTGGTTGCATTTTCTGCTTCTCGTGATTCAAGTAATCCCAAACATATTCAGTGATGTTGACGTCCGGACTCTGGGGTGGTCAGTTCTTTGTTCTGAGAATGCATGAATCTCCTAGAGAATCTCCTATAATTCCCAGGGAGATCACATGACTGTAGCACCACCACCATTAACCAATCACGTTCTTTCTCACCTGAGTACTGATATGCCTCCTTGTAATGATTGTTTGGTATATATAGTATTTAAGCCCAGGCTTTATTTTATAAAGTTGCTTCTGTTACTAGAGCTACTCAGTGTTCATCACTGTGTTTATTGATTGCTTGTGTGTCGTACATTTTTTTCTAGAATTGTACGTCCAAGCCATTTAGGTACCAAATCTTTAAGACTGTATCTACCATCACACACTCTGCCTCTATCACCTCAACAATGTAAGTGTGTGTGAGGGTGCAATATGTGCTGGGGCGTACAGGTCCCACTATCCGGCCCACTGCCTCCTCCACAAGAGCATGCAGATATGGCAGTATGCTGTATAATCAGCAAGCCCTAGTGCAGCGGTGGGCCAACTTTGGGGAAATTTAGGATCCTCTGCTCTCCCAGGCCTCAATGTCTACTGCACTGCACATACAGATCCAGGTATTAGGGAGGATGCAAGGCTGTTTCATCCACAACTTTTGTACTAATCCGGCAGACCAGGGGTTCCAAACTTTTTGATATTGTGTGCAGTGGTCTATGATGGCTCAATGCACAGGATTACCCCACGCAGGCCCCCCAACCAATTATCATGCCCCGCTAAACCCACTGTTTTGTATATGCTTCTGTTGTGGAAAGCGGCCAATAACAAAGTGAAACTAAACTCAGAGCACTGGTTACATCGATTAACATAGGACTATATGCACTGTTTGTTGTGGGAATAAAAAGTTGTAATTTCTTAAATTATTAAGGGTTTGAGATCTATTATCTGCGGGCTATTAGACTTGTTACATGTCCAGTGACCACTCAGATTAAGTATCTACAGATATGAATTTGGACAAATAAAGAGTCCAAATAAAAAGTCGGTCGAGTGTTAGTTTCATCTTAAAAGGACCACTCCAAGTATTAGCAGTTAGGCTACGAAATCCACCCCCACCCCACCCCAACATGCATTGCTGCATTGCTGCATTGTTTTGGCCTGGTATCAAACAATCCATAGCCCAGTAATGGTCACCGGCCTGGTTGTTGGGAACCTTTGCTGTATACAGACCTCTGTGTCCTAATCAGCATATTTGTAGGTGCAGTGAGAATTCCCACAGTTTCCTATCATCTGTGGCCCAGGTTAGACGGGGGACAAACGTGCTGGAAGTGGAACCAGAGAAGTGCAACTTTACAGCCCCCTGCGCCTCAGGTGCTATATTTATTATGGTATATTTTATAGGACCTGTAAAAGATCCCTGATGAATTTTGGAGGCTTATGAAAACATTTTCAGCAGGCCATTAATGTGGTTTGGGAGGTGAACCCTTTCCTCTCCTCTCCCACAAGACTGGAAAGGCCTTCTCAAAGTTTAGGGGCAGCCTGCACACTTAACGGCCTGAAACAGTTATTTAACATGGAACAGTGTGAGCAGATTTGCTGGAGGGGATGACTGAGTGTAGAAACAGCAGTGCAGGTTTGTGTATATAAACTCACATTGCTATGCTTTTAAATGTATTCTTTGGGTCACTAGCAACCCATGACTTCCTCTGCTAATCTCATTTGTTTTAAACATCAAATATAAAATATCATTTTTTCAGAAAATTTGTATAATATAAAAGTGGGATCATCATATTTAGTCTTGGACTTGGCTGCACAGGTTATGCGTAAATTAGTAATTAGGTTTGCATGTAGCTTTTGTGTACACAGCGACAAATGCTGAACACTAACTCATCTTGCATTAGATTGTTGCATGCCGTACAACAAATAATCCAGTATAGGGCCATGCGTAAACTTAAACTTAGTAAGCATATGCATCATTACCAGCTTATGTATAAACAAACTACATATAGAATCAGCACTGGGAGGGCTGGAGTTCAGAATGCTGGTTTCCCTGCTCAAGCACACATACTTAACCTGGTTATAATCATCTGGCTCATAATCACCTCCAGCCTTTGTTGGACACCTGGTCTCCAGCACTAGAACTGATGACCCCTGGTATAAGACCTTTACATTACATGGAGAATCTTTTAAACTGTCTTTAAACTTATTTTTTAGGAGTGTTTGACAGTAAATTTGTGCTGGATGTAAGTGTCTGGTTACTAATGAGCCAAAGCATGAAGGGTTGGTGAAACGCCCATGTATTCCAATGGCAGTATAATGCTGAAGGGGAATTCTAGTTTTTTCAGGAGAATTACAGAGTTTCAGAGTGGGTTGATATGAAATGGTTTATTGTAGGGAAACTTACTAACTCTGTTTGCAGTGGTGCTGAGAGGAACCAGAAGTCACAAAATCTACAAGAAAAATGTAGCCATTTACAGCACCCTTCATGTATCTCTCTGTCATTAATGAATTCAACAAAAAATCTATGTTAGCCAATGTAACCTATTTAAATTATGTAGATGAAGAGGCATTAAACTCTTCAGATGCCTGGTTCCCATCACCACCACTGGGAACAGTTCTGACTCATTAAATTTCTCTCGGATGGTGTGTTTCAAAGCAAATCACTCTGAATGATTTTCTTCATATTTCTGTTCTTCAATTATGCCAGGGGTCGGCAACATGCAGCTCTGGAGCCGCATGCGTTTTTTTTGCGGCACACAGCAGAAACAGACTTTTAGGTAAAAATAAAATAATCCTCCTTTACAGTAAAATAAAGCTCTGCTGATCGTTCAACACAGCTTTAACAATAAATGGTCTTAAACACTGGAGCTATATAGTGTATAATTGGTCATTCTGCCTTTAACCCTGAAGACTGCTGGTCAGCAAAGCAACATGGACTAGCCAGTCACTAATAAAAAGGCTATGAGAGACATTTAAGACTAACATTGATAATTTGGAGGTGAATGCACTCCAGCTGGTTTCCTGATATATTTAATCTGCAATGAGAAACTGTCAAACACTAAAAAATCATGAAGCTGAAGTCAGTTTCTTTTTTGAATTTTCCCATTCCACCTTAAATTGTGCAGCACTTCTGCTATTACAGCACTTCAATTCTGGCTCCTCAGGCACCATTTAAGGTGGAATGGAAAAATTCGAACCAGACGCCTTCGAGTGAGAAGCTCACTTCAGCCTCATGAAAAGTTGAACATTGAGAGACATTTACAAAAAGCTGTTCTACTTTTGAGGAACGGTTTCCTGCTGGAGATGCGAGAAATCTTAAAGCAGGGTCTGTGTTTATGTTTTATTATATATTTTTTGCCCAAATTAGCACATTAGCACATACTGAGACATATTTATAGCCAAGATGTTAAAATTGCCACAAAATGTTGAGGCTCCCAAAGTGTTTTGATTTTTGTTGAAAGGACAAAATGGGTTCTTAACATTTGGGTTGCGACCTCTGAGCTATGCAGAAATTTTGAAAGCTTGGTGGAATTCTCCTTCAGTAAACATGCTCGACCAACAATCTAAATGCAGTATCTCTTCAAACAAATCAGCTGCGCCCCAAGTTCTATAAAGTTCTACAATTGTGTTGTCCTCATTAACACCTACATTAGCCTTTCTCTCTCTGACCGTGCAGGCCTCAGAGGCATTAACCCTTTCCCACCTGCATGCTCTGCATGGCTTGGGTCAGGCTGAGGGTTTGAGGGTTTGAGGCCAGGCTGAAGTGGGTCAGCCCATGGCCCATTTTCCCCTAGCAGCAACAGAAGTTGAGCAGAAGGTGAGCGAGTGTCACTCTGAGAGGGGGAGCCCAGGGGATGTGGGCCATCCTCTGGGGAGCTGTCCCCCGTACAGAAGTGCTGAAGCAGGGAATTCTTCAGCCCAATGCCGGCCCTCTACATCCAGCACAAAGGCCCGCTCCCGTCCTCTCTCACCCCACAGTCAGCAAAGTGCTGCTTAAATCCACGACTAGTTGCTCCATTGTGCGTGCCTTTCGGTGTGTGCCTCTGACTGTTTTTTCCCTTTTCTTTCCTTTTTTGCTCTGCTGAAGTGGAGATTTTAGCAGCGGCAGCCGGAGATGAATGCCACGCACCTGTGTGTGCGAGCGTGTGACACTGCAGGCTCACAATGGGTTGCTCGGTGTTCGCAAAACAAGGACGTCAGGAAGCAGAGCCATGTGTTTCTGCAGGACTGTAGGAAAGATTTAAAGGGGAATTCCATTGATTTTTTAAAAGCACAGTTTAATGGTTTAGATGTAAACAAAATTGTTCAGAGTATTTTGATGTGAAACGGTGCACTAAAGAGAAACTTACCTGCTCAGATTTCTTTACAGTGGTGATAGGAAGCAGGGGTCCTGAACAGAGTAGTCAGTGTTTTTTTTTTGTGATTTCCCTGCTTTCCTTGGAAGATTACATACTCCGGTTAGCATAAGCCCATCAACGAATGCAAGATTTCCCTATATAGCATGTGTCTACTCTAGACAAGCAAGTTTTTTTGGGGGTTTTTTTTGCTGTGCCACTAATAGAGCTCCCACTGTGGGTCAAAACAACTGATTAGATTTTCTCATAATTACTTGCTGGAACCCCCTAGTGGCTTAGGCCCCTGGCCATGCGCCCATAAACCCATTGGATGATCCAGGCCTGTCTACAGTACACATGTAGCCACTTTATTTACTATCCAAAACCAGTAAACCTACATGCCCTTGTGTTTTTACATGTCATATTGATAATTGTAAAGCACATTTATGGCATTTTGGCTGACACTCTTATCCAGAGCGACTTACAGTTTTGATCATTTTACACAGGTAGGTGAAGGCAGTGTTAGGAGTCTTGCCCAAGGACTCTTATTAGTTTAGCGTAGCGTGCTTAACCAGGCAGGGGATTGAACCCCAGTCTACAGCGTAGAAGGCAGAGGTGTTACCCGCTACACTAACCATAACACCCTCCTTGTACCTCTCATCCAGGAATGGATTTTTGCCAAGATTTTTTTTGGAAAATGCCTTGATGCAAAACCTCAGTAAGACTGTGTTTTAGGCACAAACAGTATAGCATTCTGTGAAGCACAGAGTATCTGAGTGGTGCAAAGCAGTTTGAGTTTACCAAAGCAAGCAACATGTTTTTAAAAATTTGACCTTTTTTTCCACCTCAGCGTGACCTGAGTGATGCAGCAGCATGACTATTACAGTCTGCAGATACAGTGTTAGTGCTGCACAATGGTAGAACAGGTTTATACTGGAAATCTTCTCTGATTCTTCTCAATACCACTGTGAACAATTCTGATTTGATATGTTTCTCCAGAATGGAGCATTTCATATAAAAACCACCTGAATGACTTTCTTTACCATTGTTTTAGTTACTAGTTCCTCCAGTATTCAATAACCAATCATTTATTCAGAAAGAATGGTCTGGTTAAAGAAAACATCATTTAAAACACATGCCAGTATTCCTGCCTTTCACCAAATACAGTTTTGCTGCTTCAGCTTACTCTGTTTGAAAATGGAGAAAGCAGCCAACAACAGCTCTGAAACAGCTGCCTGGAAATAAAATCTTCGTAAATAAAACGTGAAGCTTACAGAGCCATTTCTGAATAGAAATTGAATCTGGCTTACTCAGGTGAAGTTTAGACTCTCTGTTCTTCAGCACGAGGATCTTTACCCATCAGTTTCTTATAAATGTCATCAGATGTTTCCACAGACTGTTTACTGAGTTTACTGCACTCCCCACACTCCTGTCACAGCAAAGCAATCAGGTAACACAAGTAGCACCGCATGCTAATGACAAACAATTACAGGCAAGGATATTATAGATAGAGACAAATTACACTTTAAATGTATAAATAAAGAATGTAAGTAATACAAATAATATAAGTAATGCAGTTCTTAAGTCATTAACTGTAATGTAGTTGCAAGACTTTTAACTGAAACCTTATTGTTACTGCAAAAACTGTACAAATTATAATGATGATAACAATTGAATTGGGTTCGCAAGTAACTACCTCAAAAGAATGGTTCAGAGAAAAACATCCCCCTTACCACAAACATAGTTAATCAGCCAGGACATGTTTGGTGTCTGAAGTTTGCCTCTTTTGTTGTGCACTGGAGCTACGAGGCTAATGTAGATAACAAGTAATGGAAGCCTAAATCTTTATGGGAGACAGACACATCTATTACATTAGCCATATAGCCCCAATGCACAGCTAAAGAAACAAACTTTTATAGCCCTTTAAGCCTCCAATTATCTTTGGGATCAGTTTGACCCCATTCAATGTTTCTTAATGTTTCAACGTCTCTAAATTATCTGACTGACATCTTTTTTTTTTGGCTTGACATTTAATGGCTTTTCGTAATTTCATGACAATTAATTTCATGACAATTAATTTCATGACAATTAATTTCATGACATGCATGTGTTTATCTGTATAAAACAATAGAAATGTCAGCGCTTTACGCAGATCTGTTTTGCTTATTTTGGATGATACTTGGATAATATAATGACTGAGGTTGCTATAACACTTCAGAAAGCTCTGCTTTAGGGCCCTAACATAACCACACTTACAATAGTGTGGGAACCACTGACAATTCACACGACCTGGGCAGGAGGGAAGAACATTATTCCTAGGAGAACTTTGAAATTTCCAGAGGTTTAAATTGACAAATAGACCCCAGGAATGAAAGATGTGATTGTTTAAAGATAACAGCAGGGTTGAAATCACAGGTTTATTACATACTAAGGCAGATTATTCAGTAAATGTATGGCCTACTGGCTGAGTTATTCTTAAGCTATAGAAGTGTGTTGTAAAACGTAGGACCTTTCAGTTCTGGCCATTAAGGATGCTAACAGAGCAATAGTCTGTGTCTTACATTATTTTATAGTTCAGTAATTTAATAATTTAATCATTTAAGGTAACCATTTTTACAGTACTTAAAGGTACTTATTTAGAGTTTGAGTTCCTTTTGTTTACAGTGAGGGCCCATGCTTGTACAGTAAAGCCTCCCAGATACAGTTTAGCAGCTCTATGTGCTCTGAGACATTTCACTGGGTAAGAGTTTCACTTACCCTGGCGTTTGTCTCATGGCGCGCTGGCACTGTATCTAATTCAATAATGCGCAAGGTGTTTGGCTGGCAGATCATAAAGCATGCAGCGGAGGGAATGAGATTTGGGCTGCATTAGGCTAATGTGGTTTTACGGAGCGCGGGTCTGAGCAGCGGCTCGTGGCAGTCCAGGCTTTGATAAATCAGGCTTCCTCTCTCCATCTACCCATCATGCCCTGGGAATGGCAGCCAGGCGCTCGCTCAGGCTAATCAAGTGAGTGGAGGCGCATGGTGTCCAGTTAGAGACGCTCCACTGCCGTATTCCCATTCATGATCCGTCCCAGCAGGGAGCAGGGCGAAAAAGAACTGGCCTTATTCAGGCCAGTATAGGGAGGAGGAGGAGGAGGAAGAGGAGGAGAGATAAACAGGCTCACTGCTTTCCAGGGCCTTGGTTCCTAGCACTGGTCATAGGGTCTTTCTCAATGTTGTGTTGTGTTCCCCTGCCTAAGTTATCAATCAAGATTAATTACTTCACTCCTAGCTCATTGAAATATGAGTAGAAATTCCGTCCTGAAATGTGGATTCTAAACTTCAGTTAACATCACATTTGTGTTTGCAGAGACTTGATTATGATTGAATGAAATTTGTGAAAAGAAAAACTTGCGTTTTGTCAGTTCCTGAGAGCAAAACAGAAGTCTTTAGAAGTGCATATTTAGGCTTGTCATTTTAGAATGAACAGTGAATGTAAATGGTTTTGTTGTGTAACTCACTATGTAATTACTTATGTTATTGCATTGTTATAGTGTAATAATAAATCTTGATTGTCTAAAAGTTAAACGTGAATTCCGCCAATTGCTTTAAATTCCTTTATAATTGGATGTAAACAAAGTTATTTAAAGTTTGGTGTGAAGTACTTCATTCAAAAAAAAAACTTAGAAACAGAGTCAGAAGTGTTTACAGTGGTGGTGATAGGAACCAAACTTCTGACAAGCTTAATACTTTTAAAAAGTTTCCTCACTGAAACTGATGACATGGAATGGTAACAAATATGCTGACTTATGCAAGACATTGTTTTATGATAGTTTTGAGTAAAGGGTTTGGCCTAAAATATAGTTTTAAATCCATTTATGGTGGTAGCAGAAGGCAAAATAGTCCCCAAAGTAAACATATTTTCTCAGATCGCTATTGTAGAATTATCAACATTATATTCACACAACTCCATGTACACAGGTAAGTTTATTGGTCATTTTATTTGTGTTGTGTAACTCCTGGTAGCTATCAGCCCCACTGTTTTATAACTGGACTCGGTAGTCAGACCATTCTGAATGACTATGTTTACATCTTCACAACTAGATTCAGAAGAAAGGTGGAACAAAAATAGTGGAACTCCACTTTAAGATCACAAGTACAAACCACAGTTAAATTTCATGGAAATGTTCCTCATCCCATCCCACCCCCCTCCCTACATACTAAGGATGCATCAGTTGGTGACTTGCCAGCAGGAACAAATTGAAAGTCCCATAATTCATTGCAATGTCATGGCTCATGAAGCTGTCACTGTGGAAAGGCTGTAGTATTGCTTTCAAACAACAGTTTACTCTGTAGCTGGATCAGTCAAATAACAAGCTGATTCAGAGGATAAGCAGTGAGAGCACATTCAACTTGGTCAATTCTGTTATACAAATGATTATAAAACTGTGGGGCTACAAATATTAGCTTATCACTGGTGTAATTAGCAGGGCCTGTAGTGTTGCAAGCCCAGTCCATCGCACATGCCTAAAGGGGCATCTTGCATTCTCATGTTGCAGGACAACTTGTCAAAATCTTTTTCCCCAAGTCTGTTCTAGATGTTCTTGATAAGCATGATGTCATGATGTCTCCCCGGTTTGTGAAGACTCCATTTGGACTCTGGCTCCACCCACTTTTCTCCACTACACACACTTCTCATTTCATAGACATTTAGGCCCGATCACATTTCTTATTTTTTACCCTTATCCCTTGTTTTCAAGGGTCACCTTTCCCCTTGGAACTGCATTACAAGGGGTAGAGGTTGAAATCTTCCCTATGAAATAGGACAACCAAACAAAAAAGAAGATTACTTCATTAACAGGCTACTAGCGGTGCTCTGTCAGTGACCCTGCCAGGTTGCAGTGATAACAGAGGAGGGTAAAGTTCCGCAGCCTCACTGCTGGGCTTTAGTTACATTAGGGCATCATAAAAAGAGGGGGGGATGCAACAATTATTTATTGTCACCCACAATTAATTCTTGAAAATTTTGACGTACTTCCGGGTTGCGAGAGACACGCTGGCGCGTTTGGCTGCCGCTTCTCCCCTGTTAAATTTATGTTGAATTAGGTTTAGTTTTTGTTTTAGTTTTTTAGGTTATTTTTAAGTTAAAATTCTACTCGTATTGCTCACCCTGGATTAGGATCTTGTACTCTGTGGGCGACATTTGTTCCCTTGGGTTTGTTTCGTCTGATCTTTTCACCTGTGGCGTGGGCCGGCACCGGTGTTAACACTTGGATTACTCGCCCCTGTCCTGACTCTGCTCGTGCTGCTGGGATTGCCCACTGGACTTCGGGAAGCATTGCTGGCCCGGCGTCTCTGTTTTGGCTCTTACAGATCGTCTGATCTTTTCACCTGTGGCGTGGGCCGGCACCGGTACTTGATTACCCGCCCCTGTCCTGACTTTGCTTGCGCTGTGGGGATTGCCCACTGGATTTCGGGAATCATTGCTGGCCCGGCGTCGCTGTTTTGGCTCTTACAGACCGTTCCTGTGGCGTGGGCCGGCACCGGTGTCAACATTTGGATTACCCGCCCCTGTCCTGACTCTGCTCGCGCTGTTGGGATTGCCCACTGGATTTCGGGAATCATTGCTGGCCCGGCGTCTCTGTTTTGGCTCTTATGGAGGCTTCCAGCATGGCAGTAAGGACATTAAGGTACTCTTTTATTGAACTATATGTTCTACAAAACACTCGGTGTAAACCCCCGGACTCGCTTTATCATCTTCGCAACCTCGGCATTTTGCGGAGACCTAGATACTCTCACCGTGGTTCAGGCCGGACTTTTATGTATAAGCAGCACGCGAATACTATTTCTACACTCTGGACCTCATGTCGTCGTACGATTGCTATGGGAATATCTACTCGAGCTAGTGGTCGGATACTGCACTACGTTAAAACCGTAAATCTGCCTGCTTTGAACACTGATTTTAATGTTAACTGTGCTTTACTGAATGTGCGCTCCCTTAATAATAAAGCACCACTCATTGCTGATGCTATTGTGGAGCGCAATATTGACCTGCTGTGCTTAACAGAAACTTGGCAGCAACCCAATGATTATTTTGCGCTGAATCAAACTTTACCAGCGGGCTTCTTATATGTATGTCAACCACGTTTAACAGGTCGGGGTGGGGGACTTGCGGTGGTCTACCGATCTAATCTTAAAGTTAGAACGATCCCACTTCCCCCTCTGACCTCATTTGAATGTCTTTCATTGCTCATTACTGCCTCTAGATCTGTTTTAATTCTGCTCATATACCGACCACCGAAAATGTCGCCTGTTTTTATTTCTGAACTCTCTGACATGCTCTCTTCTTTTATACCTGTGTACTCAAATTTGCTGCTGCTTGGTGATTTTAATATTCATGTTGACTCCGAAAGCTGCTCATTTGCCAAAAGTTTTTTAGATCTTCTTAATTGTTTTGACATTGTTCAGAATGTGAATTTTCCTACCC
Organism: Pygocentrus nattereri; assembly: GCF_015220715.1. Taxonomy (NCBI): domain Eukaryota; kingdom Metazoa; phylum Chordata; class Actinopteri; order Characiformes; family Serrasalmidae; genus Pygocentrus; species Pygocentrus nattereri. The sequence continues at coordinate 34,067,962 of NC_051219.1, read as the reverse complement.
ATAACAAAGGTCATGTACTGGACATTGTCTGCTCTACTGGCATAACTCCTACTAACCTGCATGGAGTTGAGCTGTTTATATCTGATCATAAGGCTGTGTTTTTTAATGTTGTTCTACCATGTTTTCAGCGTGGGCAGCGCAATTCACGACAGTTCTCATTCAGAAATACAAAAAACATCTCTCCCTCTGTCCTTATGGACATGCTCAGTCAGATAGATCACTCTGACTTTAATAGTGACAATGTAAACCAGCTTGTGACTCACTATGACATTACCCTCTCTGCTATCTTTAATGAATTGGCACCATTAAAGACTCGCAAAGTATCTTTCACCCAGTCTGCCCCCTGGTTTACACCAGAGTTGCGCAAGCTAAAGTCTGCTGGTCGTCTGCTTGAGCGTCGCTGGAGGAGAACTGGCATGATGGTGCATGCCCTCGCTTATAAGGATCATGTTGGTTACTATAAAGAGGAGCTGCAAAAAGCAAAAACACTTTATTTTTCAAATGTCATTCAGTGCTCCACTGATAATCTGCGAGGTCTTTTTCAAACAGTTAATAAGCTGATCCGCCCTCTGAATTGTTTTCCTTTAACACCTTCGGCTGATCTCTGTTCAAAGTTTATTAATTTTTTTAATCTGAAAATCGACTCTATTTACTCTCAGTTTGCTTTTACGCGGCCTATATTGAATCATCAATCTCTCTCTGTTCAATTCTCTGGTAGTTGCCTTTCTAATTTTTCTACTGTTAATGAGAGTTTTGTTGGTGAGCTTATTATGAAATCTAGAGCCACTACATGTCAGTTAGACCCCATCCCAACACAGTGGGTGAAATCTTGTCTCCCTGCTATTTGTCCCCTTATCACCAAGGTCATAAATGCATCACTCACTGCAGGCTTGGTCCCTCCCTGTTTGAAATTAGCTGCTGTTACTCCTGTGCTAAAAAAACCTGGCCTTGACCCTGAGAATTTTGCTAACTTTAGGCCCATTTCTAATCTTCCACTCCTGGCCAAAGTATTAGAGCGAACGGTTGCTTCTCAGCTACACGAACATCTGGAATCGAATGATTTGTATGAAGTGTTCCAGTCTGGTTTCAGGAGGAACCATAGCACAGAAACGACTCTACTCAGAGTTGTGAATGATTTGTTATTAGCTGCTGACCAGGGGATGCTAAATGTATTGATTCTTTTAGACCTGACTGCTGCGTTTGATACTGTTTGCCATAACCTGCTACTTACCAGGCTTGAGACACTTATAGGTATAAGTGGCACCGCTCTTTCCTGGTTTAAGTCCTACCTATCTGATAGGCAGCAGTTTGTTTCTATTGGTGGCTACAAGTCTGATTTGTGTGCGCTGTCCCGTGGTGTCCCCCAGGGATCTGTACTTGGCCCTCTACTTTTCATTTTATATATGCTTCCACTTGGCAACATCATTAGAAGGCATGGGCTCCAGTTTCACTGCTTTGCGGACGATGTGCAGATCTATGTTTACTCTAAACCATCTCATACCTGTCCGCCTGCTGTGCTAAGTGACTGCTTACTTGATGTACGTGCCTGGCTGGTTGAAAACTTTCTAAGCCTTAATGGTACTAAAACTGAGGCCATACTGATTTCCTCTCCTGCTACTGCCAGAAAGCTCAGTAGCCTTGCTTTCTCTATACCAGGGTTTGTTGTCTCCTCCTCTGCTCAGGTTCGAAATCTGGGTGTAATTTTTGACACAACACTGTCGTTCGAACCCCACATAAAAAATGTCTGCAAAACAGCCTTTTTTCATTTAAAGAACATTTCCAGAATTCGCCCATTTCTGTCCTCTGCTGCTGCTGAGATCATTACTCATGCATTCGTGACCTCTAGATTAGACTATTGTAATGCAGTGTTGCATGGTCTCCCTACCCGGCTTTTAAACAGACTGCAGTATGTGCAAAACTCTGCTGCTAGGGTGTTGACCCATAAAAGATCTTGGGAACATATTACACCAGTATTGAGGGATCTCCACTGGCTTCCAGTCCAGTTTAGAGTACAGTATAAAATACTGGTAACTGTTTTTAAATCTCTCCATGATCTTGCCCCCACTTATTTGGGTAATCTACTTCAGATGTATGTTCCAACTCGCACTTTACGCTCCTCTTACTCTCATCTCCTAATTGTGCCTTCTACAAAATTCCGTACTCTAGGTGATAGAGCGTTTGGTGTTGCTGGCCCAAAACTCTGGAATGGGCTTCCACTACAGCTCCGTACATCATCATCTCTATCATGTTTTAAAGCCGGTCTTAAAACCTATCTCTTCCAGCTAGCATTTGAGTGAGAATTTCTCTCGAACTTCTATTTATTTTAGTTAAGTCTTTTATTATTGTTTTATTTTTATTGTTGTTATTTTATATATTTTTTTTTTCTTAGTTTATCTTATATATTGTTATAAATCTTAATGTATTATCTGTTTTACTTTTTTTGTATTGTACAGTGTCCTTGGGTCTCTTGAAAGGCGCTTTATAAAATAAAAGTATTATTATTATTATTATTATTAGTGATCTGAAGTGATATGAAGCTGAAGCCAGCTTCTTATTTGAATTTTCCTGTTCCACCTTAAATGGTAAAGCAGTTCTGATCATTTAAGGTGGTACACGAAATTTAGCTAGCTAGCCACCAAGATGTTAGCATACTACTAGATTACTAGAGACTGTTTATGCTTGTTAAGAAGAAAATGACTGTAATACATTGAAATGACATTAAACTAAGACAATACAAAGGTTATTGTAAAATTTAATGGAGAAAATATTCACATTTGGGGGTTTGTTTGGTGGCTTGCGCAGCCATCTTACCTCTTCTTTCTTCATAACACTCCTTCTTGAGTGTGCCTTTGAGTGGACCAAGTAGCCGTAACACTTCACCCTACATTTCCAAAATAAAAACCAGGACACTCTACTCCTAGGCATGAAAACACAAAATAAGTAACAGCTAAGTTTTAGGGGCAGGCGGTGAAATGTGACTGGGCCAAAAACTCCATGCAATCCTTTGTTTTACCAGTTTGTTGAGAAGTCTTTGTTTTTTATTTGAGTTCCAAGCCATTTTTACGTAGCTTGTTTTTGGGCTTTGACCCCTGCTTTCTCTTTCTGGTTTTTCAATATGGGTACAACTCTGCTTGCCTGTGTTTTGACCCCTGCCTGTTTTGACTATGACATTTATATTTATTTACATTTATGGCATTTGGCTGACACTCTTATTCAGAGCGACTTACAATTTGATCAGTTTACACAGGTAGGCGAAGGTAGTGTTAGGAGTCGTGAACCCCAGTCTACAGCATAGAAGGCAGAGGTGTTACCCACTACACTATACCAACCACTCGATAAGAGTTGGATTAACCCAAATAAAGCCATTTTGCACTTGAAACTGACCCACATGCCTCTGCCAGCACATCTGATGTACCACTGTCCCTCACAATTTAATGTTTTCCCTACTCTAATGCATCTACTTCAACTCTGGAAGGAGTTTCTAATGAACTGATACATTGTCAGAGCATGGAAAATGCCAAAAGGAAGGACAGGTGGGACAGTCCTACCTGAGAAGCAAGGCTGGCAACCACTGCTCCAGGAAATGGATTTCTCACTTGCTGGCCCTCGCTATCAGGACACAGTCCCACATTTACTCCCTAATGAGCAGAAAGCAGCGAGGGATGGTACAGTGAGTGGTTACTGCATCCTTTGCTTGCTAGTGCAGAAACTTGATGCAAAGAAAGTTATGGCAATGAAAAAGTCAGCCGTCCATCCGCACAGATAGAGCTTGTGCTTATAAGTTTTTATGTACAGTGCATCGCTCCAAAACAAGTCCATTTACGGTGCTGAGAATGGAGCTTTATGGTTATGTCCTCCTGTTTGCGTACGCTCGTAAAGCGCACAGGAGAGAAACTGCCCACATGCACCAGTAGAAGGATGAAAAGTGAGAGAGAGAGAGTGAGAGAGCGAGAGAGAGCCTGAACAGGCCGAAAGCGCTGTGTTTTCACTGTGTCCAGATGGCCGGAGCATTAGCTTCAGCACCTCAGCCTGTTCCCCCTCTCCGCTAGCTGTCTTCTTCACAATCAGCGCTGAGGAAATGGCTCTACTGCCGGCACCGCCGTGCTTTTATGAGCCATGCTGCTACTACTTTTTTATCCAGTAGCTGTTTTTTTCACCCCCTTCTCGCCCTCCCTACAGTAAACTACAGTGCCATGAGAGCTAAAAAAAAAAAAAGGAGCCATGAGGAGGGAGGGTTGCGTGGGGTGGGGTGAGGTGGGGTGGGGTGTAGAGAGTAGCTATTATCAAAGACAGGAAAAAGCATGAATAAATAACGCCGATGCTGAGGCCTGGGCTGAAGCTTGGCTTTATTGAGGGGAATGAGAGGCAGCCTGCCTTCTGCTCAGTGATGGGAATTACACTCAAAAGTGCTGATTTCAAACTGCAGCACTTCAAACACCTCCACCATATTGGTTTGAGGCTTGTCTGGGAACAGAGAAGGTTTTCTTTTTTTTTCCTGGAACCCTCCACGATCCGCCGAAATGCTCCACTCTATCTACTATCTCGGGCGGAATCTGCCTCGGCTGCTGCTTTCGCTCTGCCTACGACCATCTGCCTTTAATTGATTGAGCACCTTATCAAATTGCCTCCACTTCCATTTCAAACTGCAGTGTAGAAAAACAAATCATTTCGATTTGATTAAATCTCAAAGAATGTCGTTAACTCCTTAATGTTGATTAATGGAAAAATAATAATAATAACGTTTGCGCAATTAGAGCACGCTCTGCCTAAAGTGACATCATCCTCTTTTTTAGGTATGGCTCACAGAAGGCAGAGAGAGTTGATTATGGCTCCTGCTGTCAGATCGTCACCACCATTTCATTTCAGTGTCCAGATTGCTGATTCCTCCTTTTTTTTAGCTCTCCGATAACTGTCGTTCCTCAGCCCACTCCAGACCCACGAAAACCATGCACATGCTCATATTTTCACTGGTGGCCCTTCTTGTCTTATTTTCTTGTTTTCCCCCATTGGTGCTGAAACAAATGGCGACAGTGGGGACCCCGAGTAAGGCTGAAAAGTTGACATTTAAGTGAAATGGAGCCCAAATGGGCCGGTGGGATGCAGTAATGATGCAGGAGAGGCCGGTACTCTACGAGGAAGATTTATGGGCTCCTGAAGCCCATCATATTTTAGCGGCTGATGTGCGCTGTGGGTGGTTTATGTGGGATTGAGGACTTTGCTGTTTGAGCCCATCACTTGAGGCCTTTTGTGCCTTACTGACATGCAGTGTGAGGTCACATACAAGGGCTCTAATAGCCTGAGCTGGCACCCATCATTATAGCTCCTAGCTGAGCTGCCATTTTATTCTAGCCCTGCATTCTTTGTTGCTTTATCTGTGAGTTTTTCAGGTTCGTGCTACTTAGCAATTCTACCATTGGCTGAATAATTGACCTGAATAAAAAAGCCCATTCGGGCTAATGAAATATTGGAATGCACATTGAAAAACATCTACATTTTTGAATGTGTTATTCATGAACATCAAATGATATGTTTGTCAGAAAGGTCACATTGTTAAGATAGACTGATTGTAGTTTTTTGGCGTGCAGTAGCCAGGTGGATGTTCTTTGCAACTGTGACTAGGGATGGGCACTTGGGCAGGGGGTTTAATGAAACAGAGGAGAACAATGTTAGGCTATGTGTAAGGAATATAACAAACAAGACATCTGTCAAGACTCTGCTTAAAGCAATGCTTAAAGCTAGGATAAGAGATATGCTAATGGAAAAGCGCTGCACAAAGCCAGGACAAAGGCGACGCAGTAAATAAGGCTATAGCAAAGGAAGTAGCATAAGCTGAATTAGGCTAATGGTAGAAGCTAAGTCAACATTGTCCAGCTCAGTAGTGCAGCACTTCACACTGGAAAATGTAGCGACCCTAAACATAGATTGCTCCATTTCTCCTCAGGTTGAATAGATTTTTTGCCAATTTCCAGCACAGCTCATCCAACCTTACAACTTTGTTGAGGTTGTTTAGGTGAAGAAATGCTAGCTGGAGTGATAGCACAGCTTAGATTAACTTTTTAATTAACACATTTTTAACACAGATTAACTTTTTTGTTTTTAATTCATGTATCTCATATTTTTCCTTTGTCTCTTTTTTCCTTCTCTGTCTTTTTCTCCTGTTTCTGTGACTGGGTGGTTTCTCCTGACTGCCTCTGGAATAATTGACAAGTGTGCGTGGCCATGGCCTCCGCCGCCTCTCTCTTCATTTGCCAGACACTTTGTCGCTTTTAATCATGCCTTTAATTGGCAGCTGAGCGGTGGATGAATGGCAGCCGAGGTGGGCACATTGTTCTTCTCCTCTGGGTCCATGCAGTTGAACAGGAATTTGGGTCTCATTGGTAGAAGCTTGATTAAATGAAGATGTGGCAACCTGTGCATCATCCAAGGACTTGGGTACAGACTGTGTTGCGAGGTTGTTTTTTTATACGCATACAATACTTTGCAAAAGTCAGAGACCAACATTCATTTATTTATCCTCCAGTTACAGCAGCCAAGTTATTCACGTTTCAGTGTCACACACACATCTTCTAAGCCGCTTCTCCTTCCGGGTCACGGGGGGTGCTGGAGCCTATCCCAGTGGTCATTGGGCGGAATGCAGGATATACTCTGGGCAGGTCACCAGTCCATCACAGGGCAGACAGAGAGACAGACACATTCACTCACACACTCACACCTCTAGGGGCAATTTATTATGTCCAGTTGGCCTGACTGCATGTCTTGACTGTGGGGGCAAACTGGAGTACCCGGAGGAAACCCACACAGACACTGGGAGAACATGCAAACTCCACACAGAAAGGACTAAGGTCACCCATTGAACACAGGCCCTACTTGCTGTGAGGCAAGAGCGCTACCCACCACGCCACAAACAGAAAACACATATAAATACTTACATAAAAGCCTCAACAACTAAACATAATATTGATTTTTTTACATATAGATTTTTCCCTTATATTTGGTGTATATGTACACATGTATACATTGGTGAAGGAGGCCCATGGAGTGTCGCTCATCTGTTGCTGCACAAATGATCACCCATGCTTTCAGTGCAAAGGGAACACCACAGTGCCACTGCTGATCAGATTTGCATGTGTTTCGAATAACATGACCAGTTTAAATATATCTTCTATGCCTGTTCTCATACCTATCATACCTATATATCCTATGTCCTTTTCGTCCCAGTGCTACATGGCATTTAAAGTGGCCATTCACAGTTTTTACCGGCCTCCTTTTTTCTCTCAGTGAGAGAAGACCTTAAACCTTCGAGAGGAAAATAAGCGCATACCAATGCTGTGCAGTGCACTTAACACATATTCACACTTGTAAAACAAAATTTCAGCGCCACACACAAGGTAGAAATAGAGAGTAAGCAGATTCCAGCTAGGAAAAATCCAATAAGACGCAGGAGCCTGGGTTTCAAAAACATCCTCCTTGTAAATGCAATAACCCAGAAATCAAATATATGTACATCTCATTTCCTGTATTTGCAAGCTGATTAGTGTCAACAGAGGGAGAGGAACTCCTCTGCCCTCTGATTCTCTGTGTTTGGGAATAATTTGTGGCTCAGGCAAGTGTGCAATAAGGGGCAGTGGAGGAGCCCCTGGTTAAGTGACTTGTTTCCATAAGAATCTGTGAAAGTGCTATAAATAGGACAGAAGTGCTGAGTATTGGATTTCCTTTGCTCCTCAGATAGGTGCACAGGCTCTGTGGAGCTGGAGTCAAGACAATACCAGATAAAAAGAGAGAGGAAAGAATAGCAGGATGGGATCTTCTCAGTGTCACAGGAAAGACCCTTCTGACTAATCACATCCTCTCATATCCTGATAGAATACAGCTGTAGACACACATAATAACAATGTAGCAGGCTTTATTAATATCAGACATGCTTGTCAGGCACTTGTTTGCAAAAGCACCTCCAATTATGTGACCACAAACAAACAGTTGCGCACTCTCCTCACATCTCCTCTCTGGTGCTGATTCATTGTGTTCTTGCCTCTATTGATTTCTGTTATTAATTCCACAGAGCTCATTTCCACCTTTGTTCGGTTCCTGTGGGTCATGTTTGTCCCCTTTAGCCTCATAGAATCATTTTACCATGTTTGTTATCACTTGTGAGTAATGGATAGACTGTTTAAACTTAAGTATCAAAAGCGCCAAATGGCCACTGGGATAGGCTTCAGCTCCTCCTGCAACCCAGCAGGATAAGTGATTTAGAAAATGTGTGTGTATATATCAAAAGGGTTCTTTGCACAATGCCATAAAAGAATCCATTTTGCTTCCCTAAAGAATGTTTCAATGGGTGATGCTTTGGAGAACCATTGTAAATGACACTTAAGGAACCTCCATCTAATGTAAAGCTCTTGGAAGAACCCTTAACCCTCTATTGCACTATGTTGCCTCAAGGCAACCAACTCATTTTCCTCACTTTAAAATAGTGTTGTTTATATTTAAAGACAATGATAGGGTTAACAATAAATAGAGGAGTTTCAAGTCAATAAAAAGCATGTACTTGGGCACCTTTAAACCTCTTTTTAGAACATTTTTTAATGTTCGGTATAATTTTTTTGTTATGAGCATTTGCAGAAATATGTTTGTTGCCTAGAAGCAATATTGGGCAACAGTGGAATGTATTCGGAAAAGTGGAATGGAGCACAGTTCTGTATCAATTTTTTCCCATTGTCGCACAATGTTGCCCCAAGGCAACATACTCCAAAAGAACCCCTGCACACATTTTTTGTAATGCTTCTGAATTTAATAATCAGGTCTGAACAAATAAATCAAGGATATTTTATGCAAGAAAATTTACTAATATTTTTTTAATTGCGCTCCTAATGTGTGCAGTAGACAGCTAAATTGGTACATTATGTGAACATTCTTCAAACCTTTGAAAAAAAGTGGCTCTTCTGTGGCATTGCTCAAAGAAAAGTGTAGGCGCTGACTAGTCTGGCAAGAGTTGGGTCCCTTTCATGGCTTAGCATAGCCAAACCCTGCCTACTTTGACAGGAAGGAGCCGTTTGACTGACGTGCTAAATAACTGACCACAGACTCTTGTTTGTTTTTGATGTGTAGAGTCAGGCAACTTTGAAAACTGAGCTAAAGAAGAGCAAAGATGAGAAGATATGTCTTTGTGTGGGTGAAGCACCTGAGGTGTAGAGTATGTTCTGATCAAGAACTGATTTTACTGATGGTTCAAGTACAATCAAGTACATTTTTTATTTTTTTTATACACAATAAAAACAGTATAGATTGAATAATAATACAGATGAACAAAATTGAGTCTTTTCAAAGAATGCCTGCTGATTAGTATTCCATAGACATTTTGAGAAACCGTGTGTCCCCTAGGCCTGTCATGAACCTGATGTTATTGCTGTCTAACTGGTGTTTAGCTGTCTTGCTTCCTTTGCTGGTATCTTGCCAAGTATAATTACCTTAAATGTGGTCAATAAATCAAATATTTCTCCTGTTGAGATTGTTGTAAGCTTGATTTAAGATTATTTAGCTTAATTTTAGACTTTTTGCTTGTTTTAAGTGATTTTATTAAGTAACTTTATCTGAATATATGGGCAGATCATTTTGCTTGTTGTACAAAATGTGCTTGAAGCCAGCAAATTTTACTTGATAAAATTACCTAAAACAAGGAAATAATGTCTAAAAATCAGCTGGATAATCTTATAATCAGTGCACAACCATATCAAAATGGGATTATATATATAGACCAAGACCATTTCACTTGACAAGAAACTATTTTTTGCACTTTGACAACAGAAACAGTTTGTGCTCAACTAAACATACTTTACAACATTACTAACTGCTACTTACCTCTGGTGTTATAATGCTAGTCAGAACTGTTGTTGTTAATGTGTCTCAGTAAATTTGCAAGCATTTACTGTAACCCAAGTGCTGAACTGCACCAAGTTTACGTTCAGTTCAGATAAGACTACAGTCTTTAAAAAAATGGTTCTTCAGGGGTTCTTTAGTAAAGACAGTGGTTCTGCACAGAACCATGAACAGTCAAAGAACCATTTGAATGGTTTCTTTGTATGGTGAACGGTTTGTATTTTTCAGATTGGTGGAGAATATGTTGTATGTGGTTCTACATAGACCGTGGTTCTATATAGCAACGAAAAGGGGTTGATTTTAGGCTTGTTACATTAGAAAAAACATGTTTGGTGCTACACAGAACCATTTACAAACATATTCTCCACCAATCTGAAGAACCATGCAAAGAAAGACTGAAGCATGCAAATGGCTATTTGAGTGTGCACCACTGTCTTTGCTAAAGAACCCTTGAAGAATCATCTTTTATCAGAGTGTATGATTATAAACAACTGTGGTCAGTGCAAATGACTGCGATCAGGTGACCTACAAATAATTTTGACAGACCTGATGTCCTTTAGATGAAGAATATGTCTCCCTCCCTCTCTCTCTCCTCCTCTCTTAGTTTCCTTTCTTGTAGAGCTCTAATGTCTCTCCAGTCACATACAAACCTCATATTTGTTGCCCAAATTGCTCATCACTGTACAGCATGTTTGTTTACTGGTGAGAAGACACTTGCTTTAATCATGGAGACCAATTAAGGGTCATTCATTTGCTAACATTGGCTATGTAGATGTATGCATGTCTTTCTGAGGGCTAGTGTGCCTGGCTTGTCAGCACGCACACTTTTTAGCTCACCGCTAACTCAGCTGGGCCAAAGTCGAGCTCAGGAGCTCTACTCCTCCTCTGCCCACTCAGCACATCCCGCACACTCCTCTCTCCCTACTAAAAAATTTAATTGAATTCATTATTTCCTGTTTTACGACTTGTTCCGCGGTGGGTTTAATTTGCCCAGTAAAAAGAAGCCCCCTCACTCTGGGCCTGGAGGCAGGAGCGGACGGGCCAGGGATGCTCCCCCCTGCTCTCTGGAGCTTTTATGGGCCGGGCGCTAGCACCAGTGCTGTTGCTAATCACCTCCTCAAGGTTGGCGTGGTGGTGGGCCAGGGCCATCAGCATGGCAGCTACAGGAGTGTAGTGGAACTCATAAAAACCTGGGAAATGCCTGTCTGCTCGCACCGTACTGCCAGAGTGATTCATTGTACTGTCTCTCGGTTAGAACTGTAAAATGATGTCTTTTTGTTGTTTTTTTGCGTGTTGTAGTGAGAGGGGAAATGCTGTTTAGAGTTTTTACTGGTTTGGCAGTGCTGGTAGACGCTGCTTGAGGGCCTCCAGCTTTGGCTGAAGCACAGAGAACCACAGGCTGGGACAGAGGCTCCTCTGGCAGCTGAATCAATTCACTCGCTCCCCAGGCTCTGGGGTCTAGACCACTCCCTCTAACCTTCACTCCTCCTCTAGGTCTTCCTCTCTCTGCATTTCTCTCTCACTCTCTTTCTGTCTCTTACTGTCTCTTACTATTTCTCTCTCTCTCACACTCTTTACATTTTCTGTTTCTCTGTAGCTTTTTCTCTCTTACTGTCTTTCTTTCTATATCTCTGCTTTTATGTCCTTTTCCCATTTCTTTTGTCCCATCTCTCACTGTCTGTTTCTCCTTTCTGGGCTGTCAGTCTCTCCTTTTCACTCTTGCTGTTCTCCTTTTTCCTCCATCTTTCTCTCCCTCTGTCTTTCCCTGACTCTTTCTTTCTTTCTTTCTTTCTTTCTTTCTTTCTTTCTTTCTTTCTTTCTTTCTTTCTTTCTTTCTCTCTTTATCTCTGTCTTGTCTGTCTTTCCTCTGTGTCTTGCTCTTTCTCTCTCTCTCCTCTGTCTCTCTTCCTTTGCCTTCCTCTCTTTTCCTGTCTTCTCTCTATACCACTCACTGTCACTTTCTCTCTTTCCCTTTTTCTCCTCTCTTTTTATTATGTCTCTGTCTCTGTCCTTTTTCTTATATCTGTCTCTTCAGCCTGTCATTCTCTATTTCTTTCCACCATCTCACCCTTTTTCACACACCATCTCTCTCTTTCTCTCTCTCTCTCTTTCTCTCTCTCTCCCACTCTCTCTCTGTCTCTCTCTCTCTCTCCCTCTCTCTCTCTCTCTCTCTCTCTCTGGCTCTCAGTCATTGCACACAGTCAGTCTTCCATTTCTCTCGGCTCTCCTGCTGGCAGTGAAATGGCCACAGCGAGCAGCACACTAACCCTGTGCCCTCGCCAACAAAACCAGTGCAGCAGACAGCCCATAAACAAGCACTCTCGCACACTCACACTCAGAGACGCCACGCTGTAAACAAGCTTTACTATTCACTACATAAATCACTTTATTGTAACAATATGCGAGTCTTGCTCGGACTGCGGCTAGCCAGGCATTGTGTTGTTTATGGAGAAGATACTGACCTGTGTCTCAGCTCCATCTCTGTACACTCACACTGTGGGCAAGTGGCTGCTGGAGGTTGCCAAATTCTGTGGAAATCAGCTGTGAGCAGCCCAAACCCAGGGCTATTCTGTATGGGTGTCCGAGCCGTTGTTTCATTTAATGCTATGGACGTATAAATGGATTGTGGCTCATAAAACATTACTGCCCTCGCAGGTCGCAGGCGGAGGCTGTAAGTCTTACTGTCAGTGAGAGATTAAATCAAGCGAAACATGCAGGAAATGAGGCAGTAAGATCAATAACTGAACATAAACAAAACACTTGCTGGCCACTTTAATAGAAACCCCTACAGTCTTGCTTTAGCCCATCTAGTACTATGCATAATTTGGGATAACTATCTTCTAGCTTTATATCATATCGGTTTCTGACTATTTTTAAGCAGAGGGCCATTCTGACCAGGTTTCTAATACAGTGGTTTCTAATACAGTGAAATTTGCTAAATTTGTTTACCAAATAGGACCACTTTCAGATTTACAATTAAAGATGGAAGTCCATTTTTTCCTCCGTATAGTTTGTTACCCCATTCTTCAGCTGTCAGGACCTCCATAGGACTGAGCAGATATTATCCAGAAATATCCAGCCACCAGCATCCTGTGGCCAGAAACTGACCACTGATGAAGGACTAGAAGATAACAAACAAAAACTGTGTGGTAACAGCTGAACTATAACTTTTTAAGTGATCATTTTTTAATCCCACCTCTGCATTTAACCCATCCGTAAAGTGAAACACCACATATACGCTAGTGAATACACACACACACACTAGGGGCCAGTGAGCATGCTTGCCCAGAGCAGTGGGCAGCGGTGGGTTAGGTGTCTTGCTCAAGGGCACCTCAGTCATGTGCTGTCGGCACTGGGGATCGAACCGGCGACCTTCCAGTCACAGGGCCAGTTCCCTAACCTCCAGCCCACAACTGCCCTACAAAGTGAAGGTAGGAGTGTCTACTAGAGTGGACAGTGAGAGGACACAGTGTTTAAAGGGTCCAGCAGCACTGCTAATGTAAGATCCACACTGCATAATGTCCTTTGAACTTCTTGTGCTTGCACATTTCAACAATGAGGAGTCAGTCAGTGAGGGACATTTACTATTCTTGGCATAAAGGTCAGTGGCTAAAAAAAGAGGTAATAAAGAAAGCAGGTTTGAGAAAGAACTGAGACAAAGAAGGGAAGTCAGAGCAATGCCACATGCTGTTAACTGTGTCCTCCAGCTATTTTCATGCATACACACTTCAAATCTGTGTGTCATCATATATGTGTATTGTAGTTTCTAGAGTCTTCTTTGTGGCTTTGAGAAAATACTGGAAACCCCCCTCTGAAGTATCTTTTTTTTCTTCTTCTTCTTCTTAGCTGATAAATGCAGAAGGAAGGCAGATCACTAAGGTTACTGCTAGAACACAAAGTTTCATATGAAAACTGTATTGTAAATGTCCTCAAATTCATCATTACAGTGGAGAGAATGGATTACAGATGACAGATGACAGAAATGACTCATCAGATGAGGAAGATAAGCTGAAAGCTAATTTAGCAAGAGAGCTAACATATCTAGATATGGTATCTTACCTCAGTTTGGCTTTCTCGCCAATTTTGCCATCTCCAATTCCACCTACTAGTTAGAGCTCCCCGGAATCACACAATACAACCAGTAGTAGGAGGACAAAAGCTAGCACAGGCTTCCTCTGAGACCTGTAAAGCTAACTGTCTGGGTGATGGAAAGAGATGGAGGGCAATCTTACCCACCCAGAGAGAGCGAGACTTTTCCCTGTTGTGGTGCCCAATTTCTCGTCTCCATCCAGATCTTACTTCCCCTCGTTCCTGTCATGGAATTTGCAGTGTTATTGAAGGAATCATACAGATCACAGCCTTCAATCAACAACTCAGGGAAGACCTTCAAAACACATAGGTAGATATGTATGTGTCTGGCTTTTTGTACCCTTAAGTATTTACATAAACTAACACAACAAAGGTAAAACACAACTGAATTAAAATAGTGACCTGTTTTAATTGTCAACTGTTCTGTTTTGCACAATAATAAAAATGTGTTACCCTACCTCTGGCTGAGGGTCCTTGGGAAGTGAAATCAGGATGGGGATTTAAGATTGGGGGGATTTAAGATTCACACCTGCCACAGATGTAGCATCTTCAGGGATCCAAACTCAGGATCTGCTGATGATGAAGCCAATGCTTAGACAATTGCATATAATTGAAAGAAGTAAAAGCTGGTGAACAAAGATAGAATTTTGTCCGACAAGAAAAAAAGTTACGTTAATGCTGGCTTAGTTGTATTTATTAGCCTATAACTCAGTGGCTGGGCTGGCAGTCAGAATTGGTTGACACCACAAAGATTCCCAAAGGTTATTTGATGTATTGCCTAATGCATGCTGGCTGGCTAGCAGACAAGGCTGAGAGATAAAAGTCTGTGCAACAGAATATCATGTAACAAATAACATATGAAACTCTACTTTTAGACTGGATAAGCCTTTACATATATAGAAAACATTCTAAACCTTATATACATTAATGCAAAGGGACTTTTTTCAGAGTCATCATGAAATGTTGCCTGTGTGGCCTTCAAATAGTGTAAGAAAATAGAAAAACAGTTACTTTGTTTTGATATGACAGCTTTGTTGTCTGTGAATGCGTGTGAACATTTGTAGCGTAGCAGTTTAAAGATTTTAGACTGTACAGAAGAACAGGCCGCATGCTTGTCACGTCCAAGCCTCCTCTGTCCTGGGTGAATAAAGAGAAGGTGAGGACAAAAAAAAACAAAAACTCTTTCATCGCTCCAGGCTACTGTTCGTAGAGCCATGTGGGAATTCAGAATGTCGTCGGTGTCCTCGCTGTGTTTATTCCTCTCCTTCTCCTCCATTCTCCCTCCCTTTCTTTCTCTACAGCCTTCAAATCTGCAACAGAGGTCTGGAACAAGCCCTTAGAAGTTGCCCCCCAGGACCAGGCAGGCGGCCCCTTTGGCTCCTGAGCCTGGCTCGCTCGTGTGTGAGAAATGATGATGTTAGTTTCTCTCCGTCACCTCGCTGTCCTCTCCTTTGCTCCCACATTTGCATAGGAGCTGCTGGCGGATGAGGATATATGGGGCAGCTTTAAGGAAATTGCGCGTGGGCGCGGGGGCCGCCCGCTGAACGGCGGGTGGAGAATAGTAAGTGTCAGTGATGGACGGCGGGATATAAATAGCGGCGGTGATGGCAGGATAATGCATGGCGCTTTTCGCTCGCCACCGTTTCTGGACTGGCAGGGAGACGGAGGGAAAGCGGGCCATCGTGTCTTTTTTCAGGTCACTCTGCGGCTCCTAGAGGTGCAGGAAGAGCCCTTTGATTAATTATTATCATTATCATCATCATCCTTAGCAGGAGCATAAATCACCTCGACGTCGCTCCTCCGGCCGTGCAGAGTTTGGGGTGGTGAGGGGGAAGGGTTGGTGGAGGGAGCGGTGGGGGAAGCAGGAGTAGCAGTCAGCTTTTGTTATTTGATTTAATACGCCCACTCCGCTCTGGGATGTGTCAGCCCAGTCGGCACAATGAGATCCCGCTTTAGTCTGTCAGGGCTGTGAATGGCACGAGCCTGTGAGTAACACAGTGTGTTCATTAGCTAACTTACTGGAATATGCTGTCACTGTTGTAAGAGACTCTTAGAAGGTCTTTGTATTTTATTCATTTACATCACTCGGATACCTCAGCTGTTTGGACGTTTTGTGTCGAATACACCTAACAAAATTTAAAAAATAGTATGTTTTCTTTACCTTAGGTTTGAGAAGGTGCAATTGCAGTTGGATGCAAAAGTATGAACACTTATGTTTTTTATTGAAGTAAAACATAAGTGCTTCTACAGGGAACAAACTGATGTATTTTTCTGCAACTTTTAGTTCACAATTTCCATTTATTTGCTGAGTTTAACATATATGAACACAAAATATGAAATATTATGTGCACCATATGTTTTGCACACATCAAGTTACACACTTTTTTAGTTAAATCCATGAAATGATGCATCTAAATGTGCAGTGGGGTATTTTCTATAGGCGTTGTGTACTTACCCCTACCAAGATGTCACATACCATTGATAATAAAAGCATCTTGTAATTATTAATTCACTCAAAGCTCATTGAAACAAATTTTAATCAGTAGCACAGTCGGGTTCATAAGTGCTTTATTATGATTTGAAGTTGAAGTTGTTATGCACATGGTCTTGTTTACAGAAAGGAAGACATCCTTTACTTTTCGTGGAAGTCAGTGAAACCAGGCTTATTTCCAAGTCATTTGCCATTAAATAAAAGTTATTGATTTTTCAACATCAGAAAAAAAAGCAAAAATTATGTAATAAACAGAAAATTACACCAAAGAACAACTAAATACAATATTACTTTATTTATTTATTTTGGGGGGGGGGTGGGGGGGGGGTGGGAACTTGTTTTTTTAGTTTTAGTCTTAGAGGGTGGTTGCGTTTTCTGTTTCTCACAATCCAGTTAATCCGAAACACATTCAGTGATGTTGAGGTCTGGACTCTGGGATGACCAGTCCATTGTTATGAGAACACCAGCAGCTTTTATGCTTGATTTGCAGATTTTCTATCACTTTTTTCTTTTTTCTCCCTTCCTATTTCCTTTTCTAAATAACAGCTTCTTGGCAGCTAAACATCTTTTCAGATAGTATTGAGTGTCTTCTCACAGTGGAAGGATGGACAAAAACACCTACAGATGTTTTCAGATGTGTAGAAAGAGTGTAGCTTGATTTTCTCCTGTGTCTCGTAGTTGAAAGTGTTAAGTGCTGTTTGGGGGTATGATGGTGACACTTTTGGTCGTCTACCATGTTGTTGGAACCAGTTGTTAGACGTCGTTTTCTTAAATCTGTTAAAGATTTTCATTGAACTCCAGGTTTTGAAATTTCCTCAGAAATATCTCCTGAAAATGGCCATTTTGGAACTTGGTATGGAAATAAATAGAGGGTGCTCTCTGAGTTTTACACAATACTGTAACTAAGTGTAATTAATCATTTATTAGTTGCATTGAAATACTGTAGCAAAACTACAGTGACTGAAGGTTTATAAGGGGTGGGAAATTGAGGATTGAAGTTGATCACAATTCAGTGATTTCCCTGCTCTAGCATACAAGCTAAACTTAGTAATAAATGAATTGGATCAGGTGTATTTCAACGTTCAAATCTCCAAACTGTGTAGGAATCCAGCCCCCAGTTCCCCACCCCTCAGTTATGATGTTAAGAATATTTTTTTGCATCTCCAGTAAATTTACCATTTAGGATGCTCTGTTTTCTTGAGAACAGCTTTGCTTTTTTGACTTGTGCTGGTCACTGTGATGTTAGCAACCCCCTTCTAATAACACTCACTCACTTATTCATACTGGATTGCCTCAAAGCAATTTACATTTTGCTGTAAATGGCTTACTGTAACGCTGAGAGAATGGAGTTGGCTTGTTATCCAGTTCCACCTTCTGCCACCAAATCATTCTTTCTCTCCCTTTTAGTATCTCTTTCACTTCTCACCCTCTTTACATCACATACTATTGACACCTGTATAGTACCATGACCGAGCAGTGTGCGTGTCCGTGTGTGTGTGTGTGTGTGAGATGCGCAGCATGCCTCTATGTCACCATGTCCCTGTGACTTTTATGAATATATGTACCCAGCTGAGGCCCCAGGTGGATTTGTCTTTATAAAAGCGCTTTGACACCTCAGCCGCGGCCCAACTTCATTTATTCCACTTGCGTAGATTAAGGCTGGCATTACAAGTAAGGTCACACCATGCATCATTGTTACCCTGACGCGGGCGTGCTGCCGTGCGTGGCTGGCCCGGCCAGCCAACAGCCGGGTGTCAGACACAGGCTCTACAGAGCAGCAGAGGCAGGGGGAAATTTCCATCAGTGTCTGCTTTAGCCACTTCCGCCTCCCCCAACCTTCATTTCAGTTCTGCTGATGGGCACCACAGTCCGCCAACAGCCCACTAGCAACACAAGAAGGGGGCAGGAGTGCAGCCTGCTGCTTTGCGTAATTTGGTTTGATGAAGGATTTCTTTTCCTCCCGTCCTGATGTTCATGTGTGCCCATGTGTGCAGTGACTAATCCAAGAGAATTCATTTTCACTAGTGACACATAGGAGCCAACATCAGCCCAGAAACCTGTTTTACACTAGCATACTAGTGTACAACAACAACAAAAAAGAAAAAAATACATAAAAACCTATTTATTAGTCAAAACTGACACATTAAGACACTCAGCACTACTGTGGCATTTAACTTTGATATGTGCTTTTTACAATAGCCGTTGTCACGAAGCAGCTTTAAAGAGAAAATCCAGGTCTGAGTCGCATGAGCGAAGCCAATGGCAACAGTGGCAAGGAAAAACTCCCAAAGAGCAAGAGGAAGAAACTTTGAGGTTTGAGTTTGAGGAAACACTGTGGGCTAAGACCAAAGTAAGAAGGAGAACAGATGAAGAGTTAACTCAAGATTGCCATCCAAAAAAATTACATCAAGGATGAATTATATCATGTTGGTGACAGTTTTAAAAGGAAGAAAAAACAAATAATTATAATGTTTTTATACAGCTGTTGGCCAAGTCGGAGTCCAAATATAGTCTTAAGTCCAAGTTAAAGACAAGTTCAGAAGGAGATGCACAGACCCCCGCTGACTAAAACACACCATCCCAAAGGAAAAACTCCCAAACTGCGCAATGGCCAATCCACATCTACATTGTACTTTCTTTCATGTGTATGTCATAGAAACCACTGCTGCAGAGACATGTGTCTATAACATGTGAACAAAAGCAGTTTTTCATTCTAGACCGTGTAAAGAGGGCTCTAGATCATGTTCTTCTTACTCGTACTTACTTACTTACACCCTTGGCCCATCACAAGCTGCTGCAGGTTTCAGTGGATTACATGCTACTCCATTCTCCTGCTATTGAGGGCTCATTAGTAGGGAAAAGCTGTGGACTGACCGTCCTTGCTGTGTTTGATGCATTTGTGGAAGTGAGAGGGTCCTTGTCTAGAAGCTCTTTGAAGGCCCATTAGCCCAATGCTCTCTCTCCTCCGGCATGAGCAAATAAACACACAGGAGATGGAAATCAATGACAGCCCGCTAACGCAGCGCACTCAGAGAGGAGGACTGAGAGTGCGTTTGTGTGTGTTTCACTCTGTCTGCATGTGAATTTGAATATAACACGTTAGCAGCCTCATTTGAGTGCAGTCTTGTGTCTTTTTCTCCGGGGCTAGCAGGGAGATTTATCCCTCGGCAGACTCGTAACTCATGAATGAAGCCCATTACACTCTCTCACAAGTCCTCACAATCTCCTAGCTTTCAGTCACTCGTGTCTGGGTGGCATAAGACTGCTCTCAGCCCATGTCCACCACATCGGCATCCATGATGTCTGCAGCCATCTCATCTAGTGCAGGAACACACTTATTATCAGATTAAAGTCTACAGGTAACTTCCTGGGGCCCTTTTTGCAACTGGTCTATTTCTTCTGCTTTAGCTGTTTGCTAACTCAGTGTGGATTTCCACTAATGATATGCTCTCCTGTGACTAGCTGCGGAGGGGACTCTATGGAGGAGACTATGTCTGTAATTTTTAGTTCATTTTTTTTGTGCAGTAGATTCATGCTTATATTTAAACTCTGCAAATATTACAGTAACTTTCACTGAGATCAAGTTTATTTGAAAACAAAGGGGTGAAATTTTTGAACTGCTCAATGGAAAATTGCCCATTGTGGTATCTAGATAGATACAGCAAAGATAGCTCTCCAGTTTAAAGTTATAGAGGAAAAAAAATTACTATGGGCCTTCTGAAATTCCTAGATACATCACTGACTGTGAAAGCAATGTAAAACTCATGATAAAATATATGCTAATATCTCTTTTACAAGCTTCAGACACAACATGCTTTACAAGCTTCAAATATCCAATTTTAATATAGAACGGGCAAAATATTTAATATTAAATTCCATTAGCATAACATACATAAGAATAATAATAATCCCAGAGAGGCACTAGAAGAAATTAGCATGAATTTTTCTGTATTAAGCATTGAAATATTTTTAGCCCCTTAAAATCCAAAGCTTATTACATACTAACGCTTTTTATTTTTATTCTAACATAATACTAGAATCCCAGAGGGGCGCTACAAGAAATTTGTAGTAAGACACTTAAGCATTACAATTTTTAACCCCTTAAAAAACCATTAAATTTGTTTATATTCAAGTAGAAGGAATTCCAGTGCAAGTGGTTGAGCTTTTCTTTGGTTATATATGTGTGTACTAAAACACTGGAGAGTCCTGGCCTTTAACTTAAAGGCCTGAACTGAAGGCTTATCTCTAATAGTCACGGTTTGCAGAAACATTTGTTCCTTGGTTAGTTCTATATCCATTCCACAGACAGCTCTGTGGAATTTAGACTGGTCATACACACTGAGTGGGCAGTTTATTAAGCATCATACAGGAATACCCCATTTGTTACAACACACTTTGTCAGATGCACTCTGTCTCATCTATCAGAAGAAAGAGACCACCACAGGTCCAGCACTGATCAGAGATTTTTTGGCTCGTGGACAATTCTTAAAACAGCAGTGACACCATCATGGCAGTGGCCTTTTAGCTTGAGCGGCTCTAGTATATGTGTGTCAAGCATATGGTGGGGATCTTTGTAGGTGTTTCTAATAAAGTGGTCAGTAGAACCTTTTCATTGATGCACAGGGAAAATGGGGCCAACAAATTACACAGCAACAGATGGGGCTACAGTCAGTAATTGTATACTTATAAATTGTACCCATATGGTAAGTGTAGCTGATAAAATGGCCAATGAATGTAGATACAAGGTACATAAAACGATGGGAAACTCAGGGTCAGATGTATGTCTTGATGCGACCGCAGTATGAGCTCTCAGTACTCCTCAAGTTAGCAGTCAGTATACTAAGGCTTAAATGGTACAAATTCGATTTTTTGCCCCAGTGTAATCCAGATTTGGTGTTTTCAGGGCTGTGTGGACACACAAATCTGATCTTTTCAAATCCGACCTGAGGAGCCACTTTCATATGTGGTCCTAGATTGGATTTGTATCCAGTTTGTGGCCGTGTGACCTTAATGTGAAAGCTCAGATCGGAATTCATTTTTTTTCCACGACACATGCGCCATCATTCAGCGTTACCACGGCAGCTGGTGATGCACATGACGCACATAATTCATTCATGTGATCTTACTGAGTAGGATGCACATGCAGGTCAGTTCAGGACACCAGCTTATCACGCAAACTCCGCCTTCTACTCGCTTGTGAGACGTCGAGTTTTAAAGGCGCAGCTGGAGACGAAACTGAAATTGCAGACTCAGTGAGGAAGGCATAACAGTGGTCATAAATGAAGTTCTTACTAATGAAAACATTCAAGAGAGTTCATGGAAAGATAACACAGACTGCACACACAGACTGCAGCCACATCAAGGCATATTTTAAGCTATGCCTTTTCATACACGTACATATGCAATCCTGAGAGTTTTAATTATGTTGATAAACATTCTTTCAGAATGTGTTCAAGGTTTTTCTTCCATCTAACTATTATGTCTGCTTCCAGTGTTAAAGGCAGTATCTCTACAGAGCATCTTTAGAGACCCTATTCACAGCTGGTGAGAGGCAAAATCACTGCGAGTTGCTCAAACTTCAACAAGTCTACCGCAATATATAATATCTTTATATAATATCAATATGTAATATCTAAAAACTTTTTGTGTGCCCCCCTGGAAATCAAACCGAGTTCACTTAATGCCTGTATTATTCACAGGATTCAGAAACATACCATTAAGGGTGACTCAGCCTTGCGTGCCTTCCTGGCTGTAAAGTGCCCTTCTGAATTTGTCCTGGCTGATTTGTTAATAAAGTCAGAAAGGTGTTGAGTCAGTTGAGTCAGCAACATTCTTTCTTGCTTCTTCAGCCCCCACACAAACGCACACACGCGCATACTCTCTTCTAGCTGTTTCTTGTGTTCACTTTGGAGTTTGCTGAGACATAAAGAGGTGAAGATGGAAATAATTTTTGTCTTTGCATCATTCTTTGGTCCCTAATACTGTCCTGTCAGCACAAAACAAGGTTTTTTGAAACCTATTCCGCATACAGACGTGCTGCCCTTGATGTGCTCCTGTAGTACTTCTGGGATACTTCTGTTCCTTCCAAATATAACTCCCATAACTTCACAGTTATCAGCTGGGTCAGAAGTGGCAATAATGAAATGAAGCAGACCGTGGTGTGAAACGATGAGCAGGAGAATTCATACTCTCATACAATCATGTTAACGAGTGGGTGGTCTTTTTGTAATTTAGTGGTTTGGAGGACATTTTAATCCGTCTCTTCCTCTCGGTCTGTAAGGGTTTAGGTCAGGTACAAGCCGAGAGACTCTTTTTCTTCTTCTTCTTCTGCTTGTAGTAGTTTTCCAAATGCTTCAGAAACATAACAGATGTATCTCTTATTCTGTTTACCTTGTGAAATTGGATTTAAAAGATGTGTCTCACTGAGTCTGACAGCTTAACAAATAGAAGCACCTTTCTAAACCTTATCATATTCCAGCAATTGTCAGTTGTTTTTAGAAGGCTCTTTTGAAGTAGTCATTATCAAAAACACATGTAATAAAGTGTTGATATCAGGGGCAAACCTTAAGCTTTCAATTTGGGCTCTAAAATGTAAAAACAACTGCGTTGTTAAAAAAAAAAAAAACATTTTGTGAATATCTACTAGTGTCTTTATTGGATTTCCTGTGGGACGCTTAGCAAATTCTGGACTGTTTTTTGGCTGTTTTAGATGGAACATGATGTTTGTAAAAGATATATAAAGCTTGTAAATGATATTCAATGTTTTATTTGAAGCTTGCAACAGACAATAACATGTATTTCAAGTTTTATAATAACTGCTTCAGTCAGCTGCCGTCACTGTCTTCCATTTCTGACATTGGTTAGGCTCTCACTGCATTCACAGTCAGTGACTGGAAGGCCCACAGTGATGCTGATTTCATTTAACTTGCCTTGGAAACCCAAAACATGATTGTCTGCTCCATTGTCATTTCATAATTATGTTGGCGGTTAATCTGGTGTGTAAGGCCCTCAGTCCAGCTCCTGACCAATGACCAATGGCTGTATCTACTTGTAAGGCCTAGAAGGCCCAAAAGCCCTGAATGATTCCCCCTGGTTGACTTATCATGTCAGGGTTAATGCAGTGTGACTGCAACATATCAATTAACTTTGCCATCAGATTTTAAATGATGTGGGGCGTTATGACTCAGTTATTTTTAGCAGTATACAATCAGTATAGTCAGACTTTTCTAAGAAATGGTGAACATGTTATTAGGGAACCGCTCCAGAGACTGATATACATATATCCATATCGGATGCAACTGCAAAGTGGAGACTACTTGTTCAGAGTGCTTGGATCCCTATTATTGCCATTTTCCCTTTTCTCTTTCTTTCTTAGAACTCCTCAGTGCAGGCACCTGTGTCCTGTTGGGTGATTTATCCTGTAAACACAGTCAACACCCCCACTTCCCCACACACACACACCTTCTTCATGCTCTGCGGCCCAGATGAGCCAGATAGTGGCGCTTAACCCCGGCCGGCTGCTCGCTGTTCACATAAACTTACGCAGCGGCGAGTAAACAAGAGTTAGCAAGCCGCCCTGTGAAATGAATATTGTATACACACAGCCGGGCTAAGTGTTGTTGTTTATGTCAGAGATGGTGTTTATGGCGCTAGCTAAGGCCTCTTAGTGCAGTTAAGTTTCCACATCATCCCACCCTGGCCATCAATCCACTCTCTCTCTCTCTCTCTCTCTCTCTCTCTCTCTCATACACACACTGTTTATATCTTCACTCCTTATTCCTCAGCGCTCAGCTTGTGCTGCCTGCCTTTTCTCTCGCTATTCTCTCTCCCTCCTCTCTCTCCCTCCTCGCGCTCCTCTCTCTCTCTCTCTCTCTCTCTCTCTCTCTCTCTCTCTCTCTCTCCCCTACACACCTTCCCTCCTTCCAGATGGCGCATTTCACAACCTGCTAGGCACGATCAATCAAGCCCAGATGCAGACTGGGCTATTAAGGTCAGTAATGATCGTCCTTTGAGCGTTATGGGCCCGGCTCCTGTTGTAAAGCCATGCATCAAACTCCTTCCGCCACCCGCTTCACCCACCCCTTAACAAGCCGGCTTAAAATATCGGCCCGAGGATAGGAAATGAAAAGGGTACAACCTTATCTCTCCAAAGACAGGCCGTTGTAGCCCCGAGGTGTAATAAAACTACAGGACTTGGCCGTCGCCAGGAGTCATCTCTTTTATAAGCAATATCTTTCAAAGTTCAGCTAAGCGGTGGGCGCTGGGTGCTGGATTGCACTGTGATGTATCACATGGTGCCTGGCTCTGTGCTGTGCGTTCTGGCCTGGCTCTCTGATGGCCCTCTCCACTTTGCTCCTCCTCTACCAGGGGACTTCTATTTATTACAGCCACAGCCGGCACAATCCTCCACCGGTCTCCTGGGCCATCACTAAAACAATATAGGGCCCACAGGGATGTCATGTAGGTATGTATGTGTGTGTGTGGGTGAATGCAATATAACTCGGCAGCTCTTTTGTGTGTTGAAACACAATGCTGCATCTGTATAAGCTTGTCTGTGTAATCTGTGCTTATATTTGGCTCTCGCAGCTGTGATTTTAAGAGCTATGAATTTGTATGTGAACATGCATGCACTACTGTATTTATACTGCTAGAACAAGCTCATTTTCTAGAGTAAAAATATTTTAATTTGCCCCTTCAATGAATCTGCAGTGGTAAGTTAGATTAATTTTTATGATGATAATGAATATTATAAAGTCTCCTAACAAATTCCAAACGTTTGAACAGCCCTGGGTAAATGTGGCTTAAAATGTTTTTTTGGGTTTTTTTTTAGATATTTTGGTATTTTTAGGAGGATTTTTTTTCTTTCATCTTTTAAAGTCTTTACAGAACAAAAACTTTTTGAAGTTCAGCAATTTCCAAGAAATGTGTATGGTTAGTTATTGTTAGCTGTCAATTTATCAGTAGACTATTCGGTTACTAATATTATCAATATTGACAGCCCTACACTCTTAAAAACAGTGCCACAGTTTTATGTTTCCAAAATTGAAGAAGACTTTAAACCTGTAGCCTCTTTCTGCAGGCCCACTTGTGGCCATTCCACCATTGGAAATAAAATGAAGATATTTTTTAACTTTAATAAAAAGTTTTCCCCCTATAATTCTGTTATGTGATTAACTAGGACACTGTTGGCTCACCGTGTATTGTAACTCTGTGTTGAGCTGCTAGTGAGCATTCAGGGGTGAAAACATTTCAAACCCCTCCACAAATACAACCAAGCTGAGATAAAAAAACAAAAGCAAATTAAAATTAAACTGCAATACAACTACTTTTAAAAATACGGACTTGCTTGCTCATTTGCAAAGACACATCTGGTTTTGTAGATCATGCACAGTTCCATTAATATAAATATCGATCATCAACATATTTTATAGCTACTGAGAAGGTGTTAAATAGCCTTTACACAATATAAAGATCTTTGCAGTATGTAGACATTCTTTAAACCTTTTTTTCCTTCATTTTTATGTAGTATTGGAAACCTATGAAGCACAAATACCATATTCGATTCACTGTATACATGCATCTGCATTAGCATTGCAAAACAGTGATTCCAGACCTTTGTTTATTCATGCATGTCTAGTCAAATAGCCTACACCTTTCAACTCAGAATGCCCTGTCTTTCAGACAAGCCCAGCGTCTGCTGTAATTTATGATGCACTGTGCAAAAGCCTCTTACCCCGGTTGCAGCTGGGGGGATAAATCTCCCTCTTCTAGTGGAGAAGGTCCCGCTCTCATCCGTTAACGTTTTTCTGACGTTTATGTGCAGATATAAACAAGGCATTATTAAGACCTGATCATCAGCCGTAAGAGCACAAAGACACAGCATGTGTGAGAACCATTGCTAATGAACAGTCTAATTAATTCATTAGGGCTTGGTGGGACTGGCCCCTCTCCGGCATAAAATAAAGGCCTGGCCAGGCCGGAGTGATGACGCTGTTTATCTCCTGTCTGGAGGCCAGGTGGTGTGTACCTCACCCTCCATCACTGCCATCAGGCAGCTAATGTTTACACACCCTTCATCAGCCACGTACGCAGCTCTATATGTTACGCTACGTCTTCCATATGCTCAGTCCCCCACCTGCTCTCTCTATAGCTGTATACCTGAACATGTGTTGGGAGGGTGAGGCTTTATTTATATGCTGGAGTGTGTTATTTATCTACACTCCATAAAACCTTGTGTCTCTGTAACTTAAAGGAGCAATTTGTTTGACGTTGTTGTATTTCTGCACTTCATCTAGTCCTGCTGTTGCACTGTGAGGTACGACATTTTCCTCCAGTGTATACAAGTTATAATAATGTATAATATAATAAAGAAAACTTGAACTTAAAATTGAGCAAGTTAATATAAATTCAAAGGAATAAAACAATTTGCTTCATTTCCATCTGTCCATTCATCACTGTTCAAAAAATGCAAAGAGAAGGGAAACCCACCCTCTTATAGTTGGCACCAGATAGCTGAACAATAACGCAACAACAGTGATATGAATAAAGAATCAAAGTTGATAAATAATCTACAAAAGTGAATATAAAAAGAAAACAAAACCAGCCTGTCATTGGAAATATTTAAATTACAAATGATAATGTAAAACAACTGTTAGAATTTTATTACTGATAGAAGAACAAATTAGAAAGATTTATGAAAAACAGTCATTGTTACTCACTAATAAAAGTGTTAGTGTTACAGTTACAGTCACTGTTACTGACTAATAAAAATGTCACTGTTCTAGTCAGTGTTACTAATAAGTGTTACTGTTACTGTTACAGTCACTGTTACTGACTAATAAAAGTGTTACTGTTATAGTCAGTGTTACTAATAAAAGTGTTAGTGTAGTGTTACAGTCACTGTTACTGACTAATAAAAGTGTTACTGTTATAGTCAGTGTTACTAATAAAAGTGTTAGTGTAGTGTTACAGTCACTGTTACTGACTAATAAAAGTGTTAGTTACAGTCACTGTTACTGACTAATAAGGGTTACTGTTATAGTCAGTGTTACTAATAAAAGTGTTAGTGTAGTGTTACAGTCACTGTTACTGACTAATAAAAGTGTTACTGTTACAGTCACTGTTACTGACTAATAAGGGTTACTGTTATAGTCAGTGTTACTAATAAAAGTGTTAGTGTTACTGTTACAATCACTGTTTCTGACTGAAAAAGTGTTACTGTTACAGTCACTGTTACTGACTAATAAGAGTGTTACTGTTACAGCCACTGTTTCTGCCACTGACTGTTGTTAGAGACCTATTAGAGTAACAAATGAGTAATAGACCTATGAAAACCAGTCACTGTTACTGTCTCATAGTAGCGTTATAGTGTTACTCTAAATGACTGATGCCCGGTTGCTCTGACCTCCATCATAGGCAAGTGCTTTGAGAAGCTGGTCAGAGAATTTATCTGCTCCTCACTACCTGCCACTATGGAGTTTGCTTACAGACAAAACAGATCCACTGATGACGCAGTAGCCTACACACTGCCCTCTCCCATCTGGACAAAAAGAACATGTATGTGAGAATGCTGTTTGTGGACTACAGCTCAGCATTCAACACCATCATGCCCTCAAGGCTCGACATTAAGCTTTGGGATCTAGGTTTAGCAAGTTCTCTGTGCAGCTGGATCCTGAACTTTCTGATGGGCCGACACCAGGTGGTAAAGATAGACAACATCACCTCCTCCT
Organism: Pygocentrus nattereri; assembly: GCF_015220715.1. Taxonomy (NCBI): domain Eukaryota; kingdom Metazoa; phylum Chordata; class Actinopteri; order Characiformes; family Serrasalmidae; genus Pygocentrus; species Pygocentrus nattereri. Next base: position 34,039,780 of record NC_051219.1, on the reverse strand, counting down.
CGCTGACCCTGAACACGGGAGCTCCTTAGGGCTGTGTACTCAGCCCTCTCTTGAACTCCCTGCACACCCACTCTTGCACAGCTCCAATGTCATTCAAATTTGCAGATGACACCACAATTGTTGGCCTGATCTCCAGTGACAACGAGGAGGCCTACAGAGAAGAGATCAGTTTTCTGACACTCTGGTGCCAGGAGAACAACTTCTCTCTCAATGTCAACAAGACCAAAGAGCTCATAGTGGACTTCAGGAAGCAAGACAGAGTGCACACCCCCATCACAATCAATGGAGCCACAGTAGAGAGGGACAGCTGCTTCAAGTTCCTCGGTGTTCACATCTCAGAGGAACTGACATGGAGCGAACACCCCACACGGGAGGTAAAAAAGACACAACAGCGCCTCTTCCACCTCAGGCAGCTGAAGAGGTTTGGCATGAAACCCCACATCCTCAGAACATTCTACACATGTACTGTGGAGAGCATTCTAACAGGCTCCGTCACCACCTGGAAACTGCACTGCCGTTGAGCGGAAAGCTCTGCAGAGGGTGGTGTGGACAGCCCAGCACATCACCGGAGTCCAGCTCCCAAACCTTTTGGATTTATACACCAGCCGCTGCCTGAGGAAGACCAGGAGGATTCTAAAGGACTCCACCCACCCAAGCCGCTGTCAGTTCTCACAGCTACTGAGCGCAGGCACAGAAGCATAAAGTCCAGAGCCAGTCAGTTCTGAGACAGTTTCTTCCCCTGGGCCACCTCATCCACATCTCTTCAGACTCACTCATCCTCTGCACCTTCAATCTAGCAAAGCTGTACTTGCACATACAGATTGATATCTTTTATATCTTCCATCCCTATCCTGTACAGTCAGGAAGATTTCTGTATCAGTATTCTATCCCCGAGAACCTGCATCTCACTTATTATCTACCTCAGACTAACTGCACATACGGAATGTGTACAACAGCACATTTCATAGTTTTATTTCATAACTTATTACTGTACAACTGTACATTGGAATATTGCAATACTAGTGTAAATTATATATATATATATATATATATATATATATACATTATTATATATTATATTATACATATATAATTATATATATATGTGTGTAAATTATATATATATATATATATATATATATATATATATATATATATATATATATATATATATATATATATTTCTTTTTCTTCTTAGATATTTAGATTTTTAGATTTTTTTTTGTATTTAAATTCTATAAGGGGGCTACACACCTAAGATTTTCACTGTCACTTTCCACCTGTGTAAATGTGATGTGACTGTACACATGATTCTGTTTTGATTTGATTTTAACTTACTGTTACAGTCACTGTTACTGTCTAGTAAAGTGGTTACAGTCATTGTTACTGTTACTGACTGTTGGAGGCCTATCAGAGTTTGGAGTAACAAATGAGACTGGAGTTAAATCTATTAACACCAATGAATAACCATTTTTCAAATTGACATAGCAGAAGAAAAACTCGGAAATAGTAACTTTAATAGAAGAAGAACAAAAAAACGTAATTCTCACATCTGTTGAATTTTGAGGTATTCCTACTGGTCCACTGGTTCTACAGAAGTGATGTAAATAGCAGTTGGCAGTTTTAACCAATTTCTTTCTCTCTACATATGTTATATTCATAGTGACGCAGGAGACAAGGAGGCAGGTTGCTTGTTCAAGTTTTTTTGTTTTTAATTTAGGTTCAGGTTCACAGAGTGCATGAAATGGGTGGCATAAACGTGTAAGTTTGCAACATTGACATAGGCAAAACAAACTAGAGGATCCAAAGAGATCCAAAGACAAAAACTAAAAATATTAAAAACTGAAACACTGAAAACTACTTAACAGATGCAAATACAGAAACATATAATAAGAATATAACAAGAATATAAGCATGTCAAACATTTACAGGCCCCATTTATGCCAAGTATAAATGTGCAGACTGGGTGATCTGATCATAGGTGGACAGCATTGTGACATTTGTAGTGTAAACACTAAAGCGTCTTGATGCATCCACAACAGTTCCAAATGACTTGCAAATGAACTGGGCCCTTCTCTCTTGTTTGTTAACGCGTTAGGTTAGCAATCCATGCAGTGTAAATATCCCTTACATTTACATGTACAAGTACTTGTAGGACACTTTTGTCTCATAGCAAATGCAGTGAGAGGCTGCAGGAGTAAATGTAGGTGGTAGCCCTCCTCCTGTCACAAAATCTGATCAGTGGTGGGTACTGGAGATGCAATCGAGACCTATGGGAAGGCAGATGTAAACAACTATATTGCTTTACTGTCCACAGATTAGGGTTTCAAGATGGGGTTTATGGTTTTGGCCCAGAAAATGGTTATGAGGTCCATTTTCCAGTGTCTGGCTGGATCTCTGGACCAGATGTTTAATTGTCCAGTCGAGTGTCACTCTGAATGCATCACATGAGTTGAAGTAGATCAAGATTTTCAGGGGCGAGTTCAGTGGATGTGTCTCAAACCTCCTGTACTGTACTGAAAAGCATGTCAAATTAGTTCCAGCAGTGGTGCTATTTCTACTTTCTGTTCTATCCAGTGCAGCACTATTCAGATAGAGATACAGCCTGTGTGTAGGCATCTACATGTTTATTTTTCAATTACAGATCATTTTGAAAAGCAAATATTGTGCATGTTATGCATCAATTAGTCTACAGAAGCACTTTTTGAACATCATTAGATGTCTCAGTGTGCTTGGAAGGGAATTCTAGAGGCCAATTCTGTTGCATCAGCTAAAACACACGGGCTAGCCTTGCACTGAGTGATAGAGGAGAGAGGAGGTCATCCTACTCACCCAGAGGAGAATGAGGCCAGATATGCTGTCTTGGATCCCTTGATTGTTGTGGAATCACTGGGGGATGCTTGATGGTTGGGAGCTCACTGTATTTTTTTAAATACATCACATGTAGATCTAATTAATTAGAGTGTTAGTGATTCAATCTCATGATGAGTGGGTGTTGAGGAATCTGCTGTGTGGACGGTTTAACAGGTGTATGTCTGTGTTTGCGTGCATATACACACATGGCTGCCTGCTTGTATGTGGTCAGTCTTCCTCCTACATATAGCCCCATAAAGCACAGAGGCACAAGGCCAGAAAATTGAAAGCGCTGTGGAGGTGTCATGTTTTTGACGAGGAAGATGAAGGCCTGGACTGGGGGACAGTGGTCTGGAATACACAGAGGGGGTACATTGCTCTCCTCCCCAGGTGTAATGGATCTGTCCATTGTGCTAGCTGGCATGCAGAGGGAGTGTGGACTTGTTTTCAATCTAAATACAGCGCTCGCCAGTTGATATGTGGAAACACAATATGCTGGTGCTTGTTCATGCTAGCCAGGTTTATAAATCATCACTTCGGCTGTCGGAGAGGAAACGTGCTGGATGGAGTGAGTGGCTCATTTCTTCTGCCACACTGATATTACTTTAAACATAGAAACCTCAGTCAGTCTCTTCTTAACCCTTAACCCTTTAATGCTGAGACAAAAAATCTATTTCTGCTTTTAAATCTACATTCTTGGGCCTTCCCTGGTGGCTTGGAGGTCACTGCTTATATTGCTTTATTGCAAGAAAAGGACCCCTGATCGCGTTTATTTTGAGGATACATGACCTAAAAACTAAAATCTAAACAAAAATGTTTATTTTTGTGTTACAAACTAGCATTTTAACCAATAAAATATTGCAACACTTTACATTTAGGTTGCCTTTTACTGATAAATACACTATATTACCAAAAATATTCGCTTGTCTGTCTTCACAGCATATGAACTTGAGTGTACATCCCACTCTTAATCCAGTGTTAAATATGATGTCTGCCCACCCTTTGCAGCTATAACAGCTTCAACTCTTCTGAGAAGGCTTTCCACAAGGGTTAGGGAGTGTGTTTATGGGAAATTTTTGACCATCTTCCAGAAGCGCATTTGTTAGGTCAGACACTGATGTTGGACGAGAAGGCCTGGCTTGCAGTCTCCGCTCTTATTCATCCCAAAGGTGTTCAATCAGGTTGAGGTCGGGACTCTGTGTAGTCCAGTCAACCCGTCCATTGGATTGCTGGACAGAGAAGCGTGATTCATCACTTCAGAGAAAATGTCTCCATGGCTCTGGAGTCCAGTGGCGGTGCTTTACACCACTGCATTCGATGCTTTGCATTGCGATTGTTGATGTAAGGCTTGCATGCAGCTGCTCTGCCTTGGAAAACCATTCCATGAAGCTCTCTATGCACTGTTCTAATGTGAAGGCCATATGAAATTTGGAGGTCTGTAGTGATTGAGTGGTTTAGAGCACTGTGTGACTGAATGAGCTATAAAAAAATAACAAAAACGTTATGAAGAGTTCATAGTAAGTCATACTGTGCTCTGTCTGCGCAACCTTGTTAAAGTGCTGGATATGGCTTAAGAGGGTTGATAGAAGTTTTGGGGATGTAGGTATTGAAAACCCTGAATGACTTCTAGGGCTCGTTAGCAACATTAGAAGTTAGAAGAAATTTGATTAACAGATGAATAATAAAGGGTTTTAGCCATCAATTGCATGTGCACACACACACACACACACACACACTCAAATGCACAATATGCTTGCTCACTACACTCACAAGCACTACATCATGTCTGTCTCTAACGCACCCCCACTTCCACACCCCACACCCCCTTCCTGTGTGATATCTCCATTCCTCGCTGCTGTAACTGTGAGCATTCTCATAAAACTGCGCTGAATTTTATCAGAGAAATAAAAGCTGAATGTTGGTTTTAGCACTTTGAGCTCCTGCTTTAAATCATGCAGGCTCACAAATGAGTGACCTTGAAGAATATTCCCCCCATTATCCTCGCTACACATGCACACATATCAAAAATAGCTCTTATTTCACTAGCCATGCCACAAAGAGGCTTGTGTGCATAACCATGCACAAGCAGTTCTATATAAATTCTGCAATGTGTTTATGTTCGTAAAACTACAGTTTTTTATGCCCCTTCCATCTGACTCTCTTTTTCAAATGATGTTTATCTTAATCACAATAAATTACTCGACATCATGCTTTTTTGAACATATCATACAACCCCAATTCCAATGAAGTTGGGACGTTGTGTAAAACATAAATAAAAACAGAATATGATGATTTGCAAATCCTTTTCAACCTATATTCAATTGAATACACTACAAAGACAAGATATTTAATGTTCAAATGGATAAACATTATTGTTTTTTGCAAATATTCACTCATTTTGAATTTAATGCCTGCAACACATTCCAAAGAAGTTGGGACAGGGGCAATAAACACCTGTTTGGAACATTCCACAGGTGAACAGGTTAATTGGAAACACGTGAGTGTCATGATTGGGTATAAAGGGAGTATCCTTGAAAGGCTCAGTCGTTCACAAGCAAGGACGGGGCGAGGTTCACCACTTTGTGAACAACTGCTTGAACAAATAGTCCAACAGTTTAAGAACAACGTTTCTCAATGTGCAATTGCAACAATTGCAAGGGATTTAGGGATTTCATCATCTACAGTCCATAATATCATCAAAAGATTCAGATAATCTGGAGAAATCTCTGCAAGTAAGCAGCACAGGCAGAAACCAACATAGTGAATGCCCGTGACCTTTCGATCCCCTCAGGCTGGCACTGCATTAAAAACCGACAATCATTCTGTAACGGATATTACCACATGGGCTCAGGAACACTTCAGAAAACCATCTGTCAGTGAACACAGTTTGTCGCTCCATCTACAAGTGCAAGTCAAACTCCATGCCATGCAAAGCGAAAGTCATAATATCAACAACACCCAGAAACGCCGCCAGCTTCTCTGGCCTGAGCTCATCTGAGATGGACTGACGCAAAGTGGAAAAGTGTCCATGTGGTCTGACGAGTCCACATTTCAAATTGTTTTGGAAATCATGGACGTTGTGTCCTCTGGGCCAAAGAGGAAAAGGACTGTCCAGATTAGTTATCAGCGCAAAGTTCAAAAGCCAGCCAATCTCTGATGGTCTGGGGGTGTGTTAGTGCCCATGACATGGGTAACTTGCCACATCTGTGAAGGCACCATTAATGCTGAAAGGTACATACAGGTTTTGGAGCAACATATGCTTGCCATCCAAGCAACGTCTTTTTCAGGGACGTCCCTGCTTATTTCAAGCAAGACAATGCCAAGCCACATTCTGCATGTGTTACAACAGCGTGGCTTAGTAAAGAGTGCGGGTACTAGACTGGCCTGGCTGCAGTCCAGACCTGTCTCCCATTGAAAATGTGTGGTGCATTATGAAGCATAAAATATGACAACGGAGACCCCGGACTGTTGAGCAACTGAAGTTGTACATCAAGCAAGAATGGGAAAGAATTCCACCTACAAAGCTTCAATAATTAGTGTCCTCAGTTCCCAAACGCTTATTGAGTGTTGTTAAAAGGAAAGGTGATGTAACACAGTGGTAAACATACCCCTGTCCCAACTTCTTTGGAACGTGTTGCAGGCATCAAATTCAAAATGAGTGAATATTTGCAAAAAACAATAAAGTTTAATCCGTTTGAACATATAACATAAATATCTTGTCTTTGTAGTGTATTCAATTGAATATAGGTTGAAAAGGATATGCAAATCATCGTATTCTGTTTTTATTTATGTTTTACACAACATCCCAACTTCATTGGAATTGGGGTTGTAGATATCATCAGTATTAAGTTAAACCAGGAATACCCTTATGATTATGCATTATGAAGGTTGGAGTTACAGATACATGAAGGCAAGCTTTGTTTGCTAGCTGTTACTAAATATCTCGCCTATATGTATTATCTTCAAACACCAGTGATACTCTTTATCACCCTCAACTAATTACAACAGTGATTTTCTTTAACTCTCAAAGAAAGAGGAGGGATTTCCAAAGGTTGTATGATATATTTGTGTAGTGTGTGCTGCATAATTCCTGTGGCAGCTAAACCTTTCCAGCAGATTCTTTGTTGACATTTTGCTTTTCATTTGTGTTCAGCATATAAGCAGCTTTATATTTGAGCGTTTTCTCAGTGTTTTGGTTTTTACCTTTACTTTCACAATCCCCCTTAATTTGCCATGTCTTAATGACATAATACAGTGGACATTTGCAAGCTGAAAGCACCCGGGGCCAGCTGCTTAGAGGAACAAGTGGTTGATGAGTGTTAACACAAGGTTTGAAGAGTCAGAGAATTTATTGTCATCAGTTACCAGAACCTATTGACTGTTCTTGACCTGCCTAAGCAGTGCAAACAAGTCACTTAAGATGTATCGAGTTACTGAAATTTCGAGAAGGGTGTCCAACTTTTGACATATATTGACATAATATGTAATTTGGCCAGTGGGTCTCAAACGTTTGCATAGAAAATATGCTATATTGAACATTTAACATAAAAACACTGCCAAACAAATAGGCTGCAACTGTACTTATCAATTTACTGTTTATTTTCCATTACAAACTGTTGGAAGGTGATGAAAATACAGATGCTAAAAAAGACACGTATATAGAAATGCAGAGTAAAATCTGTGTAAAAGTGAGAGGTGGGCTGTGAGAACACGATTGTGAAATTTGAATTGGACACATTTGAGAAATAACGTCCGAACCCATATGATTGTCAGATTTGGACAAACAGTTCAGGTGCAGCATGTCTGTGTAACTAAGCAGCTGTTTGTACAGCAGTGGTAGCTGTGTGTTGCCCTGCATGCTGCATCCCCTTCTGTCTGAAATGAAGACATTGTTGCTGATGGAGCGCTGGGTGAGCAGCAGGTGCTTTTGGCTTCAGGCTGCTGAACTGGGACTGAGGTGTGTGTGTGTGTGTGTGTGTGTGTGTATGTGTGTGTGTGTGTGTGTGTGTGTGTGTGTGTGTGTGTGTGTGTGCGTGTGTGTGTGTGTGTAAAAAAGAGAGAAACCCCTGTCCAAAGTACTCACATAGCACTGCTTCTGACACTTTGGCCCCATAGCTCTTTATTAACAGGGCACACACACACACACACACACATACATAAGAGGAGGCTGTTGGGCTGCTGGGTGGTAGAGATTGACCTACAGACAGTGCGTTAAAATCCTGGCTGACCATGCGCTGCCACTGTCCTAATACAGTACTGCTCTCATTCCCTCTCAAGAAAAACACACAGGCTTGTGTTCTCTGATGCAGGGTCACACTACTCCCCTGTATGTATTATATTAAACAATTAAAATAATTACTTTTAATTACTCTTAATTAATCAGGATTACATTTGGTATCAAGATTAATGTTAGGATCGCATTTGTCTTATCTGCTCAAATTTGACCCTAAATAATTTTTTTTCCTATTTAAAAAACATAATGTGTTCAGTGGTGACATGTTCCAACTAATGAGTGTATATATCATATGTATCATATATACAGTCAGTGCTCCAACTCCTATAGGTTGTAGCATCTCACTCTCACTCTCACTCATACTTATCTTGTTATCTTAAGATACAGAAAATGATAGGAACCACGCATGGCCTCCAGGGCTTCGATGAAATCTCATATCTCCATTTTTGGGCAATTTTTGTGATAATTTGAAAATACCTACTGTCATTTACATTGTATGTAAATTTCATGATGAATGGACCAAAACAAACAGCCCAAAATTACTTGGGAAAAAAAGTCTGATTCCATTGACTTACATTACACAGATGTATATGTCTTACACAGGAAGACACATAAAGTCATGCACACACATGTACATGCATACTACTTTCTCATCACCTCTGCTGTGAGTCCTCAATGTATTCTGTCACTTATCACAACAATATACTCTCTCTCTCTCTCTCTCTCTCTCTCTCTCTCTCTCTCTCTCTCTCTCTCTCTCTCTCTGGACTGGCTCTGTGCTCGGCTCTGTGCTCAGCTCTGTGCTCAGCTCTTGAGTGGCAAGGTGACATTGTGTGTCATATCAGCATTCTGTGGCAGTCCCCTTCCCTCTAGAGAGTAATTATTTCTTTCAGAGTGAAAGGTTCAATTTGCTATAAAAGAACAAGAGCCCCAGGTACGGGAGGGAGTGAGAGAGGGAAGGAGAGTGGGAGTGTTAAAGAAAGAGGGAGGAGGGAAGACAGGATGCGAGAGAGAGAGAGAGAGAGAGAGTGAGAGAGAGAGAGAGAGAGAGAGAGTTGGAGTGAAGTGGAGGACGAGCGAGGTCTTGGCTCAGTGTGTTCTAGACAGGCTGTTCTCATTGGCTAGCCTGCAGGGAGGTGGGGTGCAAACACACACACACACACACACACTGGCTGACGTCAGAACAGCATTCAGGGCCAGCGGCTCTGGCTCCAGCCCATGATTACGTCACCTATTACTGACACTCCTCCACGCCCGGGACTTTGTACAATACTGCAGCCAGTAGAAGTTTTTTTCTGGGAGATGGTCAAATGACCAGTCCTGAAAGAAGTAGCCCAATGACCCAGAAACACACTCTGGCAGGCCACTCAGACCTGATTCAAGTATTACCATTTCTTCTTATAGCTGATGATAATGTATCTATTTCTATTTTATCCGTTGAGCTTCTATTTCTACTGTTTACTGCCATGCTCTTGGTATCTTAGCTAGCATTGTGTGGACAGTGCTCAGCTCACCTGAGCAAGATTACATCATTGCATCCTGTGAATGTAAAGATAAGAGAGGAACTTCAAACAATTCCAAATGCGATAACATTATTACATCATTCATTTTGCAGTTAGGTACATAATGTACACTCTGTTTACATATTGTCCTGACATATTCAAGCTTAGACTTCTGACTGAAACTTGACAAAGATGTAAAGAATGTTTTTTTTTCTTTTATCAAAACAAAAATGCATACTGAACTTTTTTTTAAATTCAGTTATTATAAAATTTCCTTCTACTTACAGACAAAAATATGGTATTTATTAAGATTTGCTATTTTGGCTGAATTTCTCTAGTTGTTTAAGTGGGCTAGCAAGATATACTATAACATTCAAAAGCTTTGTCATTAAACTGACCTTAAGACCTTGCAGTGGAGCTAAAGGATTGCTGGAATGAATGTGTGGTCAGGGTTTCTGCTTCACGCTCCTGCACCACTGGCCATCTCACAGCCGTGAAATTAAACACTGATTGCTTAGTGACTCAACTCTAAACAGGAAAGTCATTAATTAATGCCCTGACTCTGCTCTCACACACTGTCTTATTCTTTGTAATGCAAACCTATAATGCAGTTGTGAATCATGATCAGTAGAGCTAGGCCTTCAATTCGGCTTATAAATGTCAAAACCTGATCATAAATGAGGAAGAAAAACACAGTTACGACAACGCTAATTCCTGCTAATACTCCAGTGGGATTATAATAGTATGTTAGCACAAAGCTAATAGAGTTTAACGTTAACATTTTTGGGTGTTTTGGAATGAAACACAGGCAACTGGAGCTTGTAAAAGACGTTCCATGTTATATTTGAAGCTTGTAACTGACTAACATATATTTTACCTTGTATGCTGCAAATTTACACTTTTTCAGGAGAGATTACAGCATCTGAATGGTTAGACTAGTGCTTGTATTTGCAGTCAGTGAGTTATCTAGAATTCCCTGAAGGCCTAGACTGACTTTTTTTTTTTGGACCATGTCATACATCTTTACTTTTTTGACTCAGAAAGAAGATCCAGCTCCAAATGGCGCAAGCATCTAAGCATTGGCCCTATCATCAGGAGATCGCAAGTTCAATCCCTGGTGATGCTACAGCCATCCATAGCCAGGAGTCCAAGAGAGCACAATCGGCCTCGCTCTCTCTGGGTGTGTAGGATACCTCCCCCTTCTCCCCCCAACACTCAACGCAATGTTAGTCAGTGCAGGCGTCTGTTAGCTGACGTAACAGAACTGGCAGTTGGCACTTTCCTCCGAGCGCGTTTGGCTGTCCAATGACATTGTGCGAGTGGCAGTTCGAAAAGATGTGGTTGCTGGCTTCACAAGTTTTTCACAAGTTCTCTTTGAATACTCTTTGAGTGCACTCGCAATTATCAGATTTATCGACTCAGGGAAGGAGTCTGAAGCACAGCTGTTGCATGGAATTACACATTTTCACCAGAGGGTTGATCTCCAAATCCCCAAAACCTACATAGTGCAGCTTTAACTCCTGCTATTTTCAACCAAACCTTAACAGTGAGTATTTCTACAATAGCAGCAGGCACGATGTTTCTAATAAAATATATATAAGTATATAAATAAAACTGAACTAAAAATGTGAAGCATTATACTGACAGACGTGTGTATGTAGAGCTATGTATGTGTCTAAGTATGCATGTTTTGTCTCATCCCCTCTTCTGCTCTGGGAATTCTTCCAGAATCACCTGCAGTGAATTGTCACTGAGTCTCAGGCTAAGTCTTCTACACATAACTGCGATGTGTGTGCATGGGTGTGTGTGCGGGCACACACTCTTGTTTGGGATTAAGCAGGCTCTCCAGACTGGCAGAGGTGCAGAGTTAAGACGGCAGGCTTGTCACGAGTGCTATTTTAAGTGGGAGTCTGAAAGCGATTGCAGGTCGTCTCTGGCACCGGCTCAGGATCCAGAGTGTGCATGTGCGTGTGTGTGTGTGTGTGTGTGTGTGTGCGCATATGAATTATTCTGCAGCTCCTCTGTGGAATAGAGGGACTTCAGCCTGTTGCGCTTCTCACACTCTACAAACAGACTGGCAGGCTTCACAGGCCTCTCTACACATCACACACACACTGACACACACACCGCCTCTCCAGCTCACAGACTCGGCTCACCATTCAGCTGCTCCAGCATAATGTGCTCCAGAGAGCTCCCACTTTGCTTCCAATTGTATCATATATTTTGGCACTTTGCATTAGCAAGGCTGCATTTTTTTCTTTCTCTGTATGCTCTGAAACACTCTCACATGATCGGTTTATGCCTTCCTTATTATGCTTCACTTAAAGCTAGCGGTGGGCAGCAGTGCAGGGTTTGGCACACATATTTGTCCCTCCAGCTGAATATGAAATGGCCTTTATGTTTCATTGAATATTGAATTCATAGTTCCAATATGTGAATTCAGACATGTTGAACTACAACTGAGTTCTGCTACCCAAACCAAACCAGACAGGGCCTGACAAAATATCAGCTTTAGGGCTGTTTCTTATGTAATACATCAGGCTCAGATCAGACCAGGATTTCTTTTTTAATAAGTGGCTTTTTAACCCTTGTATGGTTTCCAGGTCTGTGGGATCCATTTACACTGTTTACCAAAAGAAAAAATGATGCAATGTGTATGTGTTTGTATATATATGTGTGTGTGTGTGTGTGTGTGTGTGTGTGTGTGTGTGTGTGTGTGTGTGTGTGTGTGTGTGTGTGTGTGTGAGACTGCTGACTGGCTACAGCTGCTAAAGAAGAACCCAACACTAGCCACTTGTGATATTTTAAACATCTGTTATTTTTACATATATTGTTATGGCCATATTTATAAAAAAAAAACAAAAACATGAACACCACACAAAGGTTAATTAAAGGAATATGCCTATGTACTATGCAATGTTTAGAAACCACCTTTTGGTCATTTCATTTCCAGTCAAAGCAGCCATTAAATACAATTTATTAATTTTTTCAGCATCAGAAAAAAAAACTGAAAAAAATATTTAACAGAAAATTACACAGAAGCCTCAACAACTCCGTATGTCCATGTTTTCAGTATTTCATGTGTCTACCTAGTGCCTTTATTACTGCTGACATTCTTCTCAGTAGACTTGCTTTCAGTGTCTGTATCTGTAGGGAATCATGCTTTTTGTAAAGTTCAGTCTTTGAAGTTGGTTGCCTTTTCTGCTTCTTACCATCCAATAACATGTTTAGATTCACCAGTCCAGAACACCTTACCCCACATCTCAGATGTCTGGTTTCGGTATTCTCCTGCAAATGTTCTTTCTTTCTTTCCAAATTTTCTTTCTTTTCTTTCTATTACCATTTCTCAGCAACAGCTTTTTGACAGCTACACATCGCTTGGGACCCATAGTGCTGAGTTGTCTTCTCACAATGGAAGGATGGACAGATACAGATCTGGAGCAAGAGTGGAGCTTAATTTTCTCCTCAGTCTTAAAGATGAAAGCTGTAAGTGCTGCTTATCTGATGGGGACAGTTTTGGTCATCTACCCGGCCTTTTAATCTGAACTCCAGTTTTGGAACCTCATGTTTTTTGGAAATCTTCTTTTTTCCACTTATTTTCTTTTGTATGCAAGAGCATCTTATATCTAATCTCCACAGTAATATCTCCTTTAGGCATTTTAGATGCACATGAAAAAGAGATTTGGAGAGTTTTTGCAGTGTCTTGTGTGAATCTTAGCATCTATTGGATGGGAAACGTAATGTTAGTGAGTCCTTTGGGATCAGCTTTTGTTGGGAGGAAACAGCGGTAACTGGTTGGTTGTAAGATTGTAGGGATGGAAGAGAAGTGGCAGTGGGTGCACAAAAGTAAGAGTGGACACTTATGACCTATACGTTTATGTACCAAAAACCAGTCATTATTCATTTTAACATGATCATTTTCAGGTTGTTGTTCAGATAAATGGGTTGTTATTTGTTAGTGTTTTACTGTGACTTTAAGACTGATGTGTGTAAATGACCTCTGATCTGACACCAGTGAATTCAAAACAGGACATTGTTTATAGCTTACTGTCTGTACATGAACTGGGGCGTGAAATGTGCACTTTAGCAGCGTTTACACTGATAAAACCTCAACAACAGCTATTTGTACTGCTGCAAATAGAGTCAAAAATCCTCTATCATAGCATGTAGTGTGTCATTCATTAGGCACATTGTGTCATACAAAAGCCTCATATCTCATAACTGTACACTGTGTTGTCAGAAAACCTTGAATCCCTGAAAAGAGAATAAAAAACATGAACATAGATTGATGTAATGAGTTTTTATTCCCAGTAAATTTGGACCTGTTGGTTCATTCATCATAAAATTCTCACACAGTGTAAACATAACCTGGTATTTTCACTCTAATCAAACAATGTTATTTCAGTTTTTCCTTTAAACAGTGATAAAACATTTCTCATAATTCTAACATCCCCAGCATGTTCTATCATCCCTGACACCCTAAAAGACCCTAACTCAGTAGTGCCCTCCTTTAAGAGAAATGGTGAATTGGTCAGTGTTGTACCTTAGGCTAAACTGCACATTATCCAGCGATTAGGCACAAAGGCAAGCTTTTCTCTCCCCTGTCCGTTTGTTCTTTTCTACCTTTCTTTTCATTTCTTTAAGAGTGTGTGCAGCGTTTGGCCCCTGAAAACAACCTGAAGTAAATTATTCAGAAGTGCATTAAAAAGAACACAGAGGTGGGAGGAGCAATTTGCATACTCCTTCTGTAGCATGAGAGAGAGAGGGAGAGGGAGAGAGGGAGAAGTGGAGAAAGAAGAATAAGAGAGAAAGATGATAAGGGGAAGAGATAAAAAAAAAGTAAGAAAGAGAATGAGAGAGGGACAGAGAGAAAGAAGAATGGAGAAGGAAAAAAGAGGAGAAAGAAAGAAAGAAGTATGAAAAGTGAGAGAACCATGAGAAAGAAGCAGAGAGGGGAAGGTGAAGAAGAATAGAAAGGAAAAAAAGGAGAGAAAGAGACAAAGATGAAGACAGAAGAGAAATACAAAGAGAGAGGGGAGAAAAGAAGAAAGAGTAGGAACAGGTGATAGAAATAAAGAAAGAAAGAAAGAAAGAAAGAAAGAAAGAAAGAAAGAGAAGATGACAAAGAGAAGGTAATAAAAAGTGAAAGAAAAGGAAAAACAAAATTAGAGAGGGGAGAGAAAAGAAGAGGGATAAGAGAAAGAGATGGAGTGAAGGAGAGAGGGAAAAGAGTGGCAGAAAGAAAAAAAAGCAGGAGAAAAAAGGGAAAGTAAAAAGAGAGCAGGAGAGAGAAAGGAAGGAAGAGAAGAGAAGAGAGAGATAGAGAGTGGAAGAGAGTGAGAGAAAGAAAGCCATGACATGAAAAGACAGAGAGGACAAAGAGAGAGAAGGCGATGGAGAGAAAGAAGAATGAGATAGAGATGAGCTGAAAGAGAAAAGACGATAGAGAGAAGGAGAAAGGTAAGAAGAGAGAATGAGGAATAAAGAGAGAGAGAGAAAAGAAAGACAACGAGAGTAGAGAGGAAAAAAGAGAAACAGTGATGGAGAGAGGGAGGAGAAAATGACAGAAAGAAGAGTGAGTGAGGGCAGGAAAAATAAAGAGAAAGATTAAAGAGAGAGAGACAGAGAGAGAGAGAGAGAGAGAGGCGACAGTGCACCACTTTGTCCAGCCTTGTCTTTGCTTACTAGTCGTGGTTGCTAATGCATGTGTACTCACTTCAAAAGCACTTCTTGTTACAGGTCATTTAAATTGCAAATCCTATGTTGCACCACCATAATATCTCATCTTCATCCAGCAATTAGCATCCTCCCACCATCAGATAAAGAAAAGGCTCGCTCCTAATAAGCATCCACTCTGGGGGGCTAATGGCTTCCCCTAGCTCTTTTAATTTCATTCATACCTTTGCATGAGAAAAATTAATAATTAATTGCCGGTAAACAACCGTTTAAGATGCTCGCCGCACCATTGTCAACTAATTGGCTCATTAAATGTAACATTAGGTGGGAGAGAGGGGCCGTCGACAGGCCCTGCAGGACCGTAGTCGATGCAGTTTGTGCGTGTGTGTGTTTGAGCGGAACATTGATCATCCCCCAAGCACCGGCAAACCTGATTAAAGAGCGGTTAAGCCCCTCTGCCACTCTTTGGCTGCCCCAAAACCTGATTTGGGGGCCCGGGTGGCTTTAATAAGTGATGAATGGTGGAAGCCGCTCTTTAGCTTTAGCCATGGTGCTAAATGGCATTTAGGAGAAGATCAATGGAGCAGAGGCTGTGGCAGAGGCCATCAGATCCTAAAGCAGGTGCACTAACCTTACCAGCTGGCTAACGTGGGCTAAGCAGCAGCCATCTCTCATGTCACTGTTGCTGCTGCTGCTGCTGCTGGCGTAGAGAGACCAAAGTGCTTCAGGAATGTTCTCTGATGCTGAAATATTCAAGAGGCCCCAAAAATAAGATCAGCGAGAAGCTTTGAACTTGGGCTGGCTGAGGAGGAGGGCTGAGGAGGAGGGCTGAGGAGGTGGGGGGGGGCAGGGCAGTGTGACTGGAAGCGTGTGCGAGTGAATGAGAGAGATACACAGGGTCCTGTGTCTATGTTTGAACTCCCTCCTTGTTCTGTTTCTTTGTCGCTGCCCATCAGCAAAGAAAGCAATGTTCTATTGCATTTTGAGTGTTATCTTAAAATAAAAAAATGTACAAATAAGTGTTGCTTTAAAAAAATTGAGCATCTAAAATTTCCCGAAAGGTGAAGCTTCCAGCTTGGACTTCCATTTAGGACATAAATGTCAACTATCAGTGAAAAGACAAAGCCCACCTCTATGATACTGCTCATTCTACTAGCTCCCCTATGAGATTTCTAATAATATGTTAGCACTAAGCTAACACTGGTGGACTCAGGATTAAACATGGACATTTTAAGACAAGAAAGACATAAAAACTTAAACAAGAAGCATTCCATATGTTCTACCTGACGCTTGTAACAGACTTTACAGCGAATCTGTAAGTAAAAGTCCTCTCTTAGAGCTGCAGCTGATTTCCATTACTGACATCTGACTGAAACCTGATTAGGCTGCTGCTCATATTCAGTCAGTGATGTATCTCTGACTTCCAGATAGCCTAGAGTGATTTTTTTTCTCACAGATTTGGTGCCACTCTATTAACTGCTCTATTAAATAAAAATGAAATCAGAATTCCAGACATATTTTTCAGATTAGGTCTTTTCTGAAGGCCTAGAAGGCCCTGAGGGTTCCTGACTGTCATTTTGCTATACTATTTAAACATACTTAAACAATTACATTAATGGCATAGTCCATTATATAAGGAACTATATAATATATGCAAAGGTTTGTGCACCCCTTGTCAAATGACTGTTCCAAGTCAAAATACATTAACAGAGAATGCACAGCTACTGTTTATTTGCTGAAGTGACCTATGGCACGTTATATTTTTTCCCAATTGTATGCCTTAGCATGTAATAGCTTGAGATTTTAGTGAGTTATTGTAATTAATATCCTCATAAAAATGTTATTATTTAAATTATATATATATATATATATATATATATATATATATATATATATATATAAAATCTCTTAGTGCATGTGTGTAGGTTGCTGGTGGCAGCTTTCTGCAGCATAAATGAAGAAGTTAAAAATAAAGACGCTGAAAAACTGACTTGCTGCTATAAACCCGCCAAAAAAGTTATGCTAAGATACAAAGCATCATTCACTGCAATTACAGAGCAGAAAATAACAGCTAAGGAGAATATAGGGCGAAAGATCTAGAGTAGATCTGTGCAAAGGCGCCATGCATGCAAACCCTGCTATATTAATCCATGTAGCATTTACCTATGCCCAACATGCTCCGCTACCCATGCAACAGGGCACTAATGTTTAGTTTCACTTAGTTTTTTGCTGCTTTTTTGTACATAAGTAGCATGTACAATACACTGGGTTTAGTGTGGCGTGATGATTGGTTGATGTATAGGATAATTATTATAACATCATCACCCCCCATACCCACCACCCCCCCGCCACCCTGCAACCCCGCAACCTGTCTGCAAAAACCATTGTGGGCGCATCAGTCCATGCTGTTAAAAAGGTAGGAATCCCCTGGAGTGGAGTGAGGATGAATGGAGGGTTATTTGTGTGTGGGTGGGTGTATTTCCTACTCATTCACATAAATATTGCAGTGTAAAGCCTTAAGCATTGACCACGGCTCCCATAAATCCACAGCCTGCCCTCACCAAACCCCCAATACCAGAGGCAGAGACCTGTAAAACACATACTCGCAGAACCACCTTCACCCTATAAAGGCCTTTACACATCCTGCTCGGACTTACACAGCACCTGTAATGACAGACAATGACTGCTCTCTCCGCCGCTCCACTGTGTTAAACACACTGTAAACAGCCTTATTGACTGTGCAGCTCCTCTGTTAAACACCATACACAATCCAGCGTGTGATGAAAGCGTTATGCGTATGAACAGGTCAGCATTGTTTAATGTGATCAGACTCGGTCCTGTGAAATCTCGCTGATACTAACGCTTTATGGGGTGGAAAGTAGCTCCTGCTGGAGTTTGATCCCCTTATGTGGCTTTATCATTATTTATTTTTCCTTCTACCTGTGCATCGGCTTCTTCTCTTATCAGCCTCCCCTCCCTCCTTCTTTTTCATCCTCAACTCTGCACCTCTCTCACTCACCTCTGCCCCTGAACTGATCTCATCTGCTGCTGGAGCAGCTGCTGCACAGAGATACACACACACAGAGAGAGACAGACAGAGAGCTGAGAGAGAGAGAGAGAGAGAGAGAGAGAGAGAGGGAGGTGGGGAAGTAAGAGAGTGGGGAGATAAAACAGAGAGTGAAAAACAGTGGTGAGAAAAGAGAGAAAGGAGTAGAGACAGGGAAAGAGAAGAGAGAGAGAGAGGAGAAAATGGAGAGAAAGAAGGGGACAGCGACGGTGAGGAAGACAGAGAGATAATGTTGATAGGAGAGAAAGAGAGAGAGACAGGCAAAGAGAGAATGAACAGAAAGTAAGAGTGGGGAGATAAAAAGGTAGATAGAGAGAGAGAGAGAGGAGAAAGAGGAGAGAAAGTGAAAGAAAGAAAGAAAGAAAGAGGAGGACAGCGACAGTAAGGAAGCCAGAGAGACAATGTTGAGAGGAGAGAAAGAGAGAGAGAGAACAAAAAGTAAGAAACAGTGGGGAGAAACAGCACTGAGAGGTGAAAGAGAGAGCGAGAGAGAGAGAGAGAGACAGGCAAAGAGAGAGAGAGACAGGCAAAGAGAGAGAGAGAACAGAAAGTAAGAGTGGGGAGATAAAAAGGTAGATAGATAGAGAGAGAGAAAGAGAGAGAGAGAGAACAAAAAGTAAGAAACTGTGGGGAGAAACAGCACTGAGAGGTGAAAGAGAGAGAGAGAGAGAGAGAGAGAGAGAGAGAGAGAACAAAAAGTAAGAAACAGTGGGGAGAAACAGCACTGAGAGGTGAAAGAGAGAGACAGAGAGAGAGAGCGAGAGAGAGACAGAGAGAGAGAACAAAAAGTAAGAAACAGTGGGGAGAAACAGCACTGAGAGGTGAAAGAGAGAGCGAGACAGAGAGAAAGAGAGACAGAGAGAGAACTTTGTGGCTAGAGCTTTGTCTGTCTTCCCATTTGCTTTGTATTTGGTCATATTCAGTCTGATGAGCTATGACACTCAGGCAGTGTCATTGGGTGGGCCGCAGAGGGAGATAGTAGGGGGATTTTGGGGAAAGGTTGAGTGTGACACCACTCCAGGTAAAAGCCTGACCA